>NC_054702.1:115382250-115441060 GCF_016097555.1 Gigantopelta aegis
AAGGATGTTCTCTCCAACACTCACCCCACAGACACGCGGTCCCTCCTATCTGTCGAATCTCCGTCCACCTCGTATATTGTGACCATTTAAAAGCGGTTACCGCGCTCTAACATTTGCCTGTCAGCTGAGGGCCGGACAGTGCTTATTTGACTGTCCGCCGTCAATGGGTGAAGTCTCAATCTGCGAGTTGGAGAGAGAAGTCTGTCAGGCCGGTATCAGCCGATCTAATCTTACCTGGATCGTCGGTCAGGATGGACAGGCCGAGACTATGGCGAGGGAGGAGACCATCTCAAGACCTGTCTGGGAATCCAACCCATGGATCACGGTGTACAGTCGGATACCAAACAAAAAGAAGAGAGAAACCCATAAATATGTCCTTCCTATGTGAAACAATAGGTCACCTTTATATCGCGTAAATTGTTAAAGTAAATGAAGAGGAATTTGAATATGTGTAGAGTTGTCTTCTCTTAAAAAAAATATGTATTACTCAGCCATCGCTCCACCACTGGCAGAACACTTGGTGTGTATTGTCCTGTCTGTGAAATGGTGTATACAGAATACTCAATGCTTCTAATCGAAACGTGTAGTTCGTGATCCTTAATCACATATTTTATTAAAAAAACAGCCAATAGAAATGTGTTGAGTTCCGCGTTTAATAAACCATCTCTTATCTTCCTTTCGTTCTTTCTAGATTGCTGCTTAGAAGTGTTTGTTTTTTGTTTGTTTTGGGGTCTTTTTGCTGGGGCATTTGGGTTGGGGGATTTTGTATTTTGTTTGTTTATAAATGTTTGTTGTTTTTTTGTTGGGTTTTTTTTTGGGGGGGGGGGGGGGTGTTGTGTGTCTGTGTGTGTGTTTGTTTTTAATCATAAAAGAGGTTAATATATTTATGATATCTAGTATTGGTTTAAACATGGATCTCCGATTATTTTGAGATAATAAGCAAAATGAAATGACACTAACGACAGTTATATTCACCAGTTGCGTACAAATGTTAATCTTACTGGTGTTGTTTAATATTAAAGGGCTGGGGGAAAGTGTGTTTATAATTGTACCTCATCTTCTGTGGATTAACAGGAACCTTTTTCATGGCGATAGTTCTCCCCGAGTGTTGACGGCATATTTGACCTCGCAACCTTGACCCCTCGACTTGCTACAACAGTTGTTTGAAGTCTCCAATAACCATCGCGATGGCCGCTAAACCCGCTTTAATTCGATACAGATTATTCTTGTAAAATGAAAACAAATATTTTAACATTTCCTGCGACTGGAAAGAGAGCCTGTAGAGCACACATGGCTAAGAAAAGCGGCCAAACATTGCCATTGTCGTCTGCCGAGGACAAACCCATCTGTCCATGTGGTCACAAACTGGGTCATAATTCCACTGATTAATGGTCTCCAACATTTACTCAACGGTTCCTCGCCATTGTCCGCCGTTCTGCTTACTCTCTGTCGCAATTTGTGGGAACAGTCGAACTTTAGCTGTGTACACTTTGGAATCAGTTTTTATGACTCATTCAATACAGTAATTTAAATACTGGGAATTTAAACTTAAATACCTTCACATATTATCTCTCTTTGATGCTATTTTAATATATTTTAATACACTTTAAGAAACGCAATGCGTCCTGAAAAAAAAAAAAAAATGCGGTGGAACGTAATTTGTTATTTAAAATAACTAAGAAACTATAATTATGTGTGTTTGTTTATATTAATAAAATACCAACTTATAACAAATTATACGATATCGTTGTTTGGCCTTTTTTTCTTTTGTTTTGTTATGCATGTCGTTTTGACCCTTGAGCGACATTTCCCCTGAATACGGTCTCTCCTCTATCACGTACCTATAGTGGCCTCTATCTTGTCCCTACAGTGGGGATTGATAATTTAGTGCGGGCTGACTACTTTAATCAATTTAAATCGTGTCTTTTATGTGAGTTCAACCTCGGTTCACAAACACCACTGACGGGGAACACTATATGGATGAGCAATATAGTCCCCTGCACCCGCACACATTAAATTTCATCTTTCATTGCCAAAATCTGTTCATGAAGAAGATATATTTGTTATCTTTTGTCGGGTTTCTGCCGAGTTCCCGGACTCCCGGCGAGCGAATTGATACGTTATTTTCACGGCCAGCCACGGCTTTGAGCGAGCCACGCCGACCTGGATCGGTATAATGAGGTGGCCACGAGTCGCAGGTCCTCGACGTGCCTCATCCCCACGGAGAGGGCGATGCCAATTCCGAACTGACCATGTCATCAAATTGACCGCTGTCCTTGCGACGAACCGCTGCACATCACACCGCCCGTCACCCAGTCGTGCAACCCGTGTGTGTCGTGTGACGCGCTACAAACTGTGATGAATATTGAAGGATTTTACTCATACATGTATATACCTGTACAATTAAAGCTTCCTGTATGTAATGTCTTTTAGCGATGTGAACACTCCCCTCTTTGTCCTCACCGTGGTGTTCCAATCATTCAATGTGCTGCTACTCTAACAAGTAGTTATAGTCCTTCGCACAGAGAACGCCTTTTGCCATACTATGACATTTTAATACAAGTTATTTATTTCTGAGCCGCATCATTTCTAAATTGCACACAAAAATAGTGGGGGTTTTGTGGGTGGGTGGGTGGTGGTGGGGAGGGGGGGTGTTTTTTTTTTCAAAACACTTTTACTTTTTTTCTTACGTCAAACCGAAATGAAATTATTCCCCCCCCCCCCCAAAAAAAAAAAAAAAAAAAACATTGTAGGAGGATGGGACGGACCATAAACCGTGTTATTTTGGTCTAGCTGGAAGTACAATGGTATTAGTATTACTTTCGTACTAGTCAGCAATTGGTCTACAGACAAGAGCGATGTGGCTAAGTTTTTAAATGTACTGCGCACGGTGTCTTTATAATATAACTTGCACACAAAAGTAGCTCTAGAATGCATAGCAGTTTACATGAAAGCATATGCTCTACCATATTGTGTTTTCACAGACACTGTTAACAGATGTAACGATTAGCTACATACAGTCCTGTGACCATGTAGTCTTAGGTTCGCATCACCTTCTCGGCAGAGGCGCCCATATACCCCCCCCCCCCCCCCCCCCCGGAGAGAGTCGCTTGCTGAGATTGTTGTTAATATGTAATGTGTAATAATTATAAAATATAACGGGTCCAGACTGGTAACAGGCTTACCACTTGATTGGTCCTGCTTTTCGATGTAATACCTTTACAAATACCGTCATCACCTATTAGTTGTATTAGTCGAGTCAGTGTTGACAACCTGGGTGATTGGGTAAGTATTTTGTTAGAATACACAAATACACAGTCCTTATGCACCAAACAATAATGATTATTAATATTAATAACTCGTCACTAGCAACATGTTAGCAACATGTTGACGTAAATAGCTCTAATTCCGACATCAGGATTGTTATAGCATCTACGTTTCCTTCTCTATCGAAAGTGTGATTATGAGCCTCGTACAACACGATCCAACCCTAGATATAATGCATATAGCAAGTCGTCTTGTTAAAAAGAAATACCACTGTGTTGTCACGGATACCATAACTTTGGAAAATATTGACGGAAAATGCGAATTAAGAACTTAACCTATATACGAACAACTGTCTTGACCTAATTTTATATTTATAGGCGAGGGACAGATATTGTTATTCTTCATATTCATACGAAGATTATATTAAAAGTAATTTTTTTCACAATCGCACTTCGAACATCAAATCCTGCCATTCTTCTCCAAGATGAGGCGTACAAGAGCGTCGACAGACAACACGACCGTGGTCTTCCCGGCACAAGGGAACGAAACTGGTGGCTGGGTTTGATAAATGACTTTTCCTCCAACAGGTTAAAGTTACCGACACAATTCCTGTTCTTCCGTCGAGTCATTGTGTCCCTTCTGTGGCGAGCTCGCGAGGGATCATCGCAATTGCCATTCACTAAATGAAGGATCTCTTGAAAGGGCGACACCGCGATCTGGCCGGGCCAACAAACTGCCACGCTGACATCTGGCCGGATTCCTTTGTGGTGGGGAATAAATAACAGGTGTAGCCCGAGTCATCCGAGCCACTGGCCACGGACTTGGAGCTCCTGCCCCGGGATCACTGTCATCTCAGATTAGATGACGTCACCAGAAATAGCGCCGTATTCCAGCAACACTGTAATCACCTGTTTGGTTTCTCTGGTTATTAATTAAGGCCGACTACCCGAATGTGACAGGTAGTAGGTTCAACCACTGTCGGCGGTGGACCCACTGAGGTGTTGTTTGGTTTCTCTGGTTATTAATTAAGGCCGACTACCCGAGTGTGACAGGTAGTAGGTTCAACCACTGTCGGCGGTGGACCCACTGAGGTGTTGTTTGGTTTCTCTGGTTATTAATTAAGGTCGACTACCCGAGTGTGACAGGTAGTAGGTTCAACCTCTGTCGGCGGTGGACCCACTGAGGTGTTGTTTGGTTTCTCTGGTTATTAATTAAGGCCGACTACCCGAGTGTGACAGGTAGTAGGTTCAACCACTGTCGGCGGTGGACCCACTGAAGTGTTGTTTGGTTTCTCTGGTTATTAATTAAGGTCGACTACCCGAGTGTGACAGGTAGTAGGTTCAACCACTGTCGGCGGTGGACCCACTGAGGTGTTGTTTGGTTTCTCTGGTTATTAATTAAGGTCGACTACCCGAGTGTGACAGGTAGTAGGTTCAACCACTGTCGGCGGTGGACCCACTGAAGTGTTGTTTGGTTTCTCTGGTTATTAATTAAGGCCGACTACCCGAGTGTGACAGGTAGTAGGTTCAACCACTGTCGGCGGTGGACCCACTGAGGTGTTGTTTGGTTTCTCTGGTTATTAATTAAGGCCGACTACCCGAGTGTGACAGGTAGTAGGTTCAACCACTGTCGGCGGTGGACCCACTGAGGTGTTGTTTGGTTTCTCTGGTTATTAATTAAGGTCGACTACCCGAGTGTGACAGGTAGTAGGTTCAACCACTGTCGGCGGTGGACCCACTGAAGTGTTGTTTGGTTTCTCTGGTTATTAATTAAGGCCGACTACCCGAGTGTGACAGGTAGCAGGTTCAACCACTGTCGGCGGTGGACCCACTGAGGTGTTGTTTGGTTTCTCTGGTTATTAATTAAGGTCGACTACCCGAGTGTGACAGGTAGTAGGTTCAACCACTGTCGGCGGTGGACCCACTGAAGTGTTGTTTATTACAACCAATGCTCCACGACTGGTATGTTGAAAATATTGGTGTCTGCTTACATATCCAATGGAAAGTTCATATAAAACTCCACTTTTGGCTAGTCTAAGAATGCTGTCGACAGTGGGACTGTAAGAACGATACAGTTTAATTTTAACACACTTAATAAGAATATACTTACGCGGTTGTTAAAGAAAAATCCCCATATTTATGGAATGGAAACCTTTTTTGACCACTGTACTCTTGCTATTTTGACCACTGTACTCTTGCTATTTTGACCACTGTGCTCTTGCTATTTCGAGTAATAAATGTTTGCTCGATGTTTATTCTATTATACTAGGTGGACTTGAATTTCAGGACCACTTGAACCGATTAGTAAAAAATCCTTTGATGTCATTTGATTTAATGCGGTACAGTATAGTGTGGTATGACATGGTATGGTATTGTATGGTATAACAATATGGTGACATAAAATTACAGTTAAAACACGCTATCTGGACTGCCAATCCGAATTATGGGTTTCCTTCTGTAGATTCTATGTCCGTGGGTTCAGAGAAGATCGCACTTGCTCACTTTACTGTCGGCGAGAGGACACTATCCATGAGATAAATCGCTGTGAGACTTCAATGCACGGCGATCACTATATATGTGGGCTGCCTTTCCAATCTTCTTATTTTGTTATCCTCCGATCAGGGTAAAGAAAATTGTACTCGTTGCTCTCTATAAGTGTGGAAATCGTTCTAAGTATGAAGTACGGAGTGATAAAACACAAACCTCACTGGTCATGAAAACATTGAACTATACGAAATAGAGATACTCCCGCTGTGACAAAGAAAAGTGAGAATCTGCCATATTGAGCGTGAATATGTCGTGCGAGAGATCAAAGACGCCAATGAAACAGACAACTTGCAATACCTGTGTGCGGATTTCCCGTCATTGTGCGCCGAGGACGAACAGTAAAATCAAGATTTAAATGAGCACATTTGAACACAAAGAATATTTCTACATGCTGTTTTATTCTCCTATAATACCAACAGTCGTACGTCGTTTGCCGGGACGTGCGGCCCTCATAACCGTTAATGTGTCTTTTATTGCGAGTCACTCGGCCAGTGACGGCAGTGTTTACACCAGTGATAGGTGGGGACTAACAATCCCGCTATAATCACCCATCATAATCACCCGCTTGTGTCGTAACGCCGCCATCACAACTCAATCACGCTGGCTTCCACTCGTTCACTTAACTTACACTTAGTGTCGTGCTTAGAACCGATTAAGGTTCAAGGACGCTATCCAAGGCACATACATCAGTATATTTGTGTATTTATACATTTTCTTGATTGTAGACTGTTTATCCAAGGGTTAATGGTTATTTGTTAGTGATAGCATAGCCCAGTGGTAAAACGCTCGCCTGATGCGCGGTCGGTTTAGGATCGATCCCCGTCGGTGGGCCCACTTGGCTATTTCTCGCCTATCCAGTACACCACGACTGGTATACCAAAGACCGTGGTATGTGCTATTCTGTCTCTGGGATGGTGAATATAAAAGGCGGGGGGGACAGTTTGAGGTGGGCGGAATTTAGAATAAGAATTTAGTAGTTAGGTCAAAATGAGAGAGCTGATTCGATCTTCTATGTCTGGCAAAAAGGTTAAGTCCAAAAATAAAATCAGAGTGCTCGGCCGGAAAGGTTTTAAAGTGATTTGAGCAATTTACACGAGCTGCCAGAATAAAGTGCGTCGGACTGTTTACAATAAATAAATAAATATAAAATTTTGAATGCCGGCCAAAAAATCCGACTAAGCCCCAAAACGAGGTTACCAGGCCTAGAAAGGTTGGCGCCTACGGAGACGTGATGAAGTGCTTGGCGTTGAACTGTGGTACCGGCTTCCTCCCCCGGTGGACTAGCAGGGTCTTAGCTAGCTCGACGTAATGAGCGCCGGCGATGATCTTGAGGACTCCGTGGACGGTGTTGTCCATTTCTCTGAAGAGAATGCCTTGGCTGTAGAGTCCTTCCCGGCGCGACGTCACCACTAGTACAAGCGCCCCGTCCCATAGCTCCGTGTTGTGGATAACGACCTCACTGCCGTCCGAGAGCGGTTTAGCTGCCAGTTTTGGTGCCCCCTGTGCCGCCCCTGGCGCACGTTTCCTCCTCCTCGTTCCTCTTCCTTTCTTCTTCTGTAATACCGCGTCACCGTACACCAAAGTCACAGATGCCCGTGACCCGGTGTAAGCGACGCGGTATTCCAATAACTTTCGTAGTTTGCAACAAGCACCTCCCTCACGGGGGGGGGGGGGGGGGGGGGGGGGGAGGACTCGAGAGCACACGAACAAACATTTAGCTTCATCTCTGCAAATTTGGAGAGTGTCTGGGTGGGAACGGGTACCGGGATGCGATCCCAGTACCTACCAGCCTTACGTCCGGTGGCTTGACTAATACACCACCGTGGCCGCTTCTTAATTCGTAGTACTTTACAGACAGATAGATACATGTATAGATAGTCATGAATTCTAGTACAGAGATACACACTGGAATAAGATCATTATTGTTCTGTTATTATTATGTCCATATAACGTTTGTTTGTGTTGGTTGTTTCGTTTAATTTTGTGTTGCTTGTCTGATTTTTTATTAGTAGTAGTTTTTATAGTTTTTATGATGTGGTGAGTGAGTGGCTGTTTTCTTTGTTTTTCTGTGGTTTTTCGGTTGTTTTGGATAGCGTGGTGCGGCTGCTTGTTGCATCACTGGACTCCTCGTCACTTCCTTGATGCTGTTTAGAGGCGCTCTGTGACGCTTCTCTCGGGAAGAGACTGGATACAAATAAATGTTTTCTTTCTTGTCACACATCTTCTTGTTTTTGTACTGGCGTAGATGTCCACCAGAGACTGAACAGTTTGTAAACGTTTCAACAAATGTTACCTAGTGATTTCGACCAGATTTACAAAACTAAAGTACTCTTGTAAACATTAAATTAAATAAAGACATCGCCTGCTCTTAGCTGTGCTTTACAGTCTTGTGACTCGGCTTTGCTTTAATCTCCGTCCATTCTGTGCTCGCCAGACTTAATAACTGTGTTAGCATTAAATTATTTCTTATCGTCCAGTGTTGGCTGGGAGTCAATATTTAGTTGAGCTTATCTGAGGCGCGCGTGCCGGGTGGGGTCTCCAGCAGACACGACCATGTGGGCAGGCACGAAGCAGACCTCAAATAGGATCTTCTAGTGTTGGGTGATCGCAGCTGGGCTGGGGGATGCGACCCCGTCTGAACGGGCAACCTAAGTGTCTGTTAACGCTATCTGTCCTGTTTTCGGTGGAATCCTAGTGCCGAGCAGAAGTACTTTGTTTGAAACATGCGCGCTTTTGTAACCGAACAAACACTCTAATAGGAACTCGTAGTGACAGTGATCGTTATCGTGGGGCAGGTTCATCTCCATGTGCGATTCCTTCTTGTTAACTCACAATTAATACATATCCCGGAACCGAGAACAACTCGGTCTGTATTAAAACATAAACACTATGAAGCTGCTACATGTATATGATAGTTAACGATGTGTTCTTCAGTCGGGTTGAAATGCGTTGCTTATGTCCTTGTAGTTGTGATAAAATACATCTCTGTCAGATGCTAGTTAAATAATGTATCCGCAGGTCGTGTTGGAACGTATCTGTCGTTTCTGTCATTCTAAAGGTAAAAGACGATTTAAATGATATCCAAATATATCAGCAGCTAACTACATTTATTTATTTAGTTGGTTAGTTAGTTAGTCTAAATACTAAAACAATGACAATTTTATTGGTACTAGTTTTAATAACATTTGTGTGTGTTCACGATCCTTTACAGGTCACGTGACGAAATACCGCTGCACTGCGGCAGCGATCCAGTGTTCTAAAACGTCATAATGTAGGCATCACGTTTGTGCGAGCAAGGTGAGGGACACGTTGATGGATCGCCGGGTGGGCTACAACTGTATCGCTCGTGCCGCCTGGCCAGCAGGTAATGCTATTCTTATCCGACAACTCGCTACATAGGTGTCAAAAACACAACAGCCGCTTTACGAACAACATACTGCAAGACATCTTGACGTTGGTCATTAATGTTCGACTTTATTGTTCCACCCTCGGAGCTTCTGTCCAGCCCAAGCTGTGAGGACCGGGTCGGGGGTCAACCAGGGCCATAAATCTCCGGCAGGTCACAGCGAGGTGTGACGCGGACAATACCGGGTAACTGGTAATCGGACGAGTAACTGTCCGGGGTAATTGGTGTGTTTATCAACCTATTGCCTTTAATACACTGCTCGCTTTGAAAACACAGTCCACAGATCAGCGTTCAAACAGGAGGAAATGACTTATTCCAAGACGTCGCATTCTGTGAATGGACCTCACATTTTGATAAATGTTGTCCACTAAAGCCATCCGATACCCCCGGGTCACCGTGACATATGAAGTATAACAACTGTATCCATTTGTCATGGGAATAGAGTCATCAGAGATGCAAGGGATATTATTATTATTATTTTATTTTATTTTATTTTTTACTTAAAACTGAGAGATACTAGCTTTCTAAAATCCCATGTCAAATTCAATACAATACAATACAATACAATACAATACAATACAATTACATTTTTATTACTCCAAATGATTAAAATTAAAAAATATTCGGAGTCAGACTCGATGGAAAACAAAACTGATCAAAAACCAGTTCTGTTTACTTGGTATTTTTAGTGAACTTGGAACATATTGTTGACTGAATTAAACTAATGGGAATGCAAGCTGTTTCATATTCATTTCTAAAATCCATTCAGCAGAATAAACCTAAAAGGTTAAAGACTTATCCAAGAACATACTAATTTCATATTAGTGAATAACGTTTTAACTATTGCAGTTAAGTAATTGTTTCAAGTGAAGTATTTCATTGGAAGACTTTCTACTGATAGTAGTAGATACTAGTAGATAACTCTGGCACTAGACTTTCTACTGATAGTAGTAGATACTAGTAGATAACTCTGGCACTAGACTTTCTACTGATAGTAGTAGATACTAGTAGATAACTCTTGCACTAGACTTTCTACTGATAGTAGTAGATAACTCTTGCATACTAGTAGATAACTCTTGCACTAGACTTTCTACTGATAGTAGATACTAGTAGATAACTCTTGCACTAGACTTTCTACTGATAGTAGATACTAGTAGATAACTCTTGCACTAGACTTTCTACTGATAGTAGTAGATACTAGTAGATAACTCTTGCACTAGACTTTCTACTGATAGTAGATACTAGTAGATAACTCTTGCACTAGACTTTCTACTGATAGCAGTAGATACTAGTAGATAACTCTTGCACTAGACTTTTTACTGATAGTAGATACTAGTAGATAACTCTTGCACTAGACTTTCTACTGATAGTAGTAGATACTAGTAGATAACTCTTGCACTAGAAGGGGGCGGGACGTAGCCCAGTGGTAAAGCGCTCGCTTGATGCGCGGTCGGTTTGGGATCGATCCCCGTCGGTGGGCCCATTGGGCTACTTCTCGTTCCAGCCAGTGCACCACTACTGGTATATCAAAGGCCGTGGTATGTGCTATCCTGTCTGTGGGATGGTGTATATAAAAGATCCCTTGCTACTAATGGAAAAATGTAGCTGGTTTCCTCTCTAAGACTATGTCAAAATTGTCAAGTGTTTGACACCCACTAGTCGATTATTACTAAATCAATGTGTTCTAGTGGTGTCGTTAAACAAAAACTTTTTTTAACTTGCACTGGAGGGTCAAGACTATTATTGTATAGTAGCTTACAATAGATAGGTGGCTTCATTCTGCATCTATATATCGCAACTTCCAAGATACCTCATATTATCGTACTGACAATGAACACGTTAGTATGTCATCAAAGCTATGGAATCCAAGGAGACTTGACAATGGTTTAGTGTAGTCTTTTAGAGGCTATTTCCCGATGACGTCACTGAAGCTATACCTTATTACGACAGTGTGCATACTTTTACTTTTCATCGTGTATGTAAAAACAACGAAGTAGACAACAAAATGATGTACTCACTAAATGTGTAAACCTGGACTGTTTGAAATTGGACAGTGATTTATGACAGTATGATATCACAACTAGGCTCTATCGTGTGCGAGTTGAAATTGTTAAACGAGTCTTGGCAGCGACAATCCTCCTATGAAGTAAATTGCATTAGAAAGACAGTCCTACCCAGTAAAATGCTCTGCGGGAAATGACTTCTTACAAAGTGGAATGTGTATGAGAAATGACTGTCCTCGAAAGTGCAATGTACATGGGAAATGGCAGTCCTCCTACAAAGTGCAATGCATATGGAAAAATGGCATTCTCCTACAAAGCGGAATTTATATGGTGAAAAGGCAGTCCTATAAAAGGAATGTATATGGAGAAATGACTCATCCGTGGAATGTATACCTGGAAATGGCTCCTCCTGCCAAGTAAAATGTATATGGGGAGATGGCGGTTCTCCTATAGACTAAGCATGTGGCAATGTGTGGTGGGAGTAGACACGACATTGTCAAAAGGTCTTTTAGACTACTTCGTGCAGAAATAGGATTTTCAAAATATTTATTAGTTAGTGATTGAGATTTGACAGAAGGCGAGAGACACACAATAATCCCTATTACTAATTACTAGTTATCTTGTCCGATATTTAGTCGACTTTAGGGTTCCTTTTTCTTCCAGTCTACCTGCAGCACACACTAGAGTCGATTCCTGATACAGGACTCTTCCCGTGGAACATGGCTGCCACACAGCGCTGTGATTCTGTCAACAGGGCATGACCTACCATGAGAAAAAGTGATATGTGTACGGGTGGTTCGCCTGTGAGAGATCACTTTGATGTGGATATGAAAAACATGACTGAGAGAAAACAAGCATTTCCTTGTTTAGTGCGCCTCCCTTCTCTAGTTACTTCGTCTATCAAAGGAAGAGCGCGCGTGGTCTTACGAATAACAATGAAACTTTATTGGGCTGGACGTCTTTAATGTGTGTATACACAAATATATTCCTCCCATCAAACACATGAAATAGGGCTTGTTGTAATTTATCAAGTAAAAATCTGCCCCAAGGCTACATTTTACGAGGTACATTATGTAGGATTTACTCACTTTTACGCCAAAGCGTGGCGGCTGGGACGACGTGCCCGCAATGCGTCACTGCGTCGTGTTGTCAGCACGTCGTTCACACGTGGGCAACATCAATCTGTCGTCGGTGACATAAACCGAGCGAGATAGGTATAGTCCATCTAAAGCAGCTGGATTCTCGAGTGTGCACGTGTGCGTGTGTACGTGTATGTGTATATTAAAAAAATAACGTTTTATCAACTGGATTCTCGGGTGTGCACGTGTACGTGTATGTGTATATATTACGTTTTATCACCACAGTTTTCACAATATTGTACATACACTCAACTCCGTTGAAAAAACATTAACCCATTTTCAGTTGTTGTTGCTATAGCAATAGATTGCTATAAAACGTATGATAATCCTAACCACTGTGTACACATTGTGGGTTGTCTGTTGCCTCCCAGAATACAACAAGTTATACAAAACCAGTTAAACGTCGTACATGTATTGGTTTTATTCTCATATTCGACTGGTGCGTTTTCGGTGGAGTTCATCACTTCATCCTGGACCACAGACTACAGAAAACAATTTAAGGTTTAACGATTAGAGGATGTCAAGTGCTTTCGTGGACGACGCGTTGGCGTTAGCCAACTTCAATAACATAACAATTGTGTATGTTCGTCATGAGTGGAGGTCTTTCTAAACATGGTTATTCTGCACTGAGTTCCTGGAAAGATAGTGTGACCACAGTCTGTCGAAGTTACTCGGACTAAATCCAAACCTGTCAGTAACGTATCATTTGGGACCACCATAATGAAATATATAGCAATAAAAAGGGCTTTTGTGTGTGCGTTTTTTAATTATTATTTTCTTCTTTTTACTACCAATACAAAGGTAACGTTGCACCACAAACTGTGGCCACCAATTATCTCGGCCAGGTCGCACATGCCATTAGTTTGTGTCCACAGAATTGTGGCCATACACTTGAGTGAGTTTCGTTTTCAACAGAGATTTCCATGTCGGATGATAATCGCCATAATTATATAGTAAACATTAGCCAGTATTATGCGCGTCCTTTAAGTTGTTTTCATTTTTAATGTGGTCAGTTATATAGTAAATATTAGCCAGTATTATGCGCGTCCTTTAAGTTGTTTTCATTTGTAATGTGGTCAGTTATATAGTAAATATTAGCCAGTATTATGCGCGTCCTTTAAGTTGTTTTCATTTTTAATGTGGTCAATTATATAGTAAATATTAGCCAGTATTATGCGCGTCCTTTAAGTTGTTTTCATTTTCAATGTGGTCAATAGAATAATGATTATTAAATGAAATAGCACGAATCCCACAGACCAAGAAAGACGTCACACGTTACATAAGACGAACTTGTACTTGTGTTAGTTAATCAAATTTTATATACCAGGAACAGCGTGCTTCAACCTTTATTGGATATAAGCACGAAAATCGAGTTAGATACTGTTCTGACTTCATTAAAATCCTGTCTTATACAGACACGAAATCGAATGTGTTAATCGATTTATCATTAAGATCCAAGTATTATATAGGCAAATATCCACCTATTAATCGATTTATCATTAAGATTCACATATGGTATAGGCAAATATCCATATGTTAATCACTTTATGGTTAAGATTCATGTATGATATAGGTAAATCTCCACCAGTGTTAATCGATTTATCGTTAAAATTGACATATGCTATAGGCAGATCTACACCTGAATTTTTTTTGTGACAAATTACAAATGTTTTAATTTAACAGCTACAATTAAATGTATGATTTGTATTTTTCTTGTAACAATGAACTTGTTGTTTTGGTTAGCCGAAGCATTCACACCTGTCGTAGACAAACCTATACTTTATCAAAATGTCGTTCCATGTCGCGTGTTTAATTAATATCACCTCCATAATGTTGTCAGCACAAATTAAAGGTCCATGATTCACTGTATATACAAAGAAAGAAAGAAATATTTTATTTAACGACGAACTCAACATCACTATATATACACTACTCAAAATAATTTTTGATCCCCACTTGCAAAAACTATTATATACAGTTCAGTGGAACTGGATGTTATTAGTATATACAAAGAAGATTTTCACATGATATTTGTGCCCAAAGTGATCAGCGGAGTGATAAGTTAACATTATTTTATTGTGGACACAACTTACAGTAATTAGAAATGAGAGCGGCTTCAACTTCTCATTTATTATCTAAGATGGACTTTAACTGATATATTTATAAAGAAAACCATCCACCCTTTCTTGAACAGACGAAGCAAATATTATATACGGGCATTATTAATGTTTGGTCATATATGAATGATTTAAATCAGGAATCATAGTGCACTAAGTTCCAGCCAGTGCACCACGACTGATATATGAAAGGCCGTGTTATGTGCTATCTTGTCTGTGGGGTGGTGCATAAAAGATCCTGAGCAACTAATGGCAAAATGCAGCGGGTTTCCTCTCTAAAACTGTCAAAATTGCCAAGTGTTTGACACCCACTAGTCGATGATTAATAAATCAATGTGCTCTAGTGATGTCATTAAAAACAAAAAAAACTTTAAAGTTTTAAAATTTAAATGCAATTGTTTAAAGATAAGCATTTAATAATAAGACTATTGACACTTTTGCTTTTGTTGAAAACAGACCAGCTGGCCTAGTGCTTATAAAACGTTTAAAGTGTAGACTCTAGACCGAGTATGAGAGTCTAATGCCATAGCAACGCCTACTAATTGTATGTGTGTGACGTGTTTACAGATTTGAGTCTAAAGTTTTATAAGCACGGGCCCTGGGTTTTCTGATGAGCCCAGTACCATGAAGCAATCTTAGCGCTAAGATCACCTTAGGTGCATAATGTTGTTATGCACTTAAGGTGATCTTAAGGCTGAGATCGCTTCGTGGACGGGGACCAGGTCAGCGTGTGGGTGGTTAGCGAGAGAGACGTCGGTGTAGTGGCCTTACATCTTACACAAGGAGGGAGATTGTAGTGGGATACGAACTCATCACCCTCCAGTCTTCACGAATCGTTCAACAATTACACCAGCTAATGTCTGTATGCTCACACGATTCACTGCCACGTTGTTAGTCTAACGGACTGTCGGCACGAATTAAGGTACGTGTAGTGGCAGAGAGTTATTCCCCTTCTCTCTTCTATTTACAATTATTGCTTCTCTACGTCGAACTGATGTGAGCGCTCCGTGGTGTTACGTGCAACGCTGACTACACTGAATGAATGAATGAATGAATGGGTGTTTAACGACACCCCAGCACAAAAATACACATCGGCTATTGGGTGTCAAACCAAGGTAAGTAACTGAGTTTGGCGCTGAATTCACTCAAATAGCGAATGCTGGCCACAAAACGTGTGTACAGAACGCACAGATACGGATGTACAAGTTACAAGAGGTGCCAGGAACGAAAAGTAAATTGAAGGGAAGGGCAGGGAGTGGAGGGAAGGGGCGCATAGAAGTAGAAAGGTGAGTGGAGAAAAGGGGCGACAAATAGAAGGAGGCAAGGGGGAGGAAATAGGAGAAGAGAAAAGGGAAGGATATAATTAGCATATTTGGATATTTCACATAATGCAACACATTCGAGTCACTTTAAAGTAGTATTTTTGACTTTGTTGACCCTGATAACATAGGATGAGATACCTTGGTAGTCGTGATTGGAGGATGTAAAAAACCCTCACAGTATGTATTTTTCAAAATGAAACACTGTGGTGGTTAATTTACATGTTTCCCATAATGCAACATACATTGTATTCAAGTTACTGTTTGGCTTCCTTGACGTGATAGATAGATAGATAGATAGATAACAATTTAACGTGTCCATATACCACTAGGGTTTCGAACACGCCCATCCAGAGTCCGACCTCCGATAAGATCGGTGGCTTGACTCGGGATGAGGGGAGGATAGAGTTGAAAATGGGCAGAATTTTGAAAATAGCTATTAGTAAAAAAGTTAATAGAATTTAAAAAAAAAAATTAAATAGAAAGTTACAAGCCAAAAATAAAAAGAATTGACTGCTCGGCCGAATATTTATATAATTTGGAGCATTTTAGATGGACAGTCCAAAACTAAATAAGAGAAAGAAGAGAGGATCGGACTATTTAATAATATTAAAAAAAAAAGAGAATAATTTCGACATATAATTTTGAACGGAGGTCTAAAGGTTTAAAGTCCGATCTAAATGGTCCGGGCCGGGGGGGGGGGGGGGGGGGGGGGGGCGTGTGAGTTTAAGGTGGGCGGAATTTGGAATACGAATTTAGTAGTTAGGTCAAAGACCTAAAGCCAAAATGAGCTCATTCATACAAAAAAAAAGAGATTAAAGTCCAACTAAGCCCTTGGAACGGTTGGCGACTACGGGGACGAGATGAAGTGCTTGGCGTTGAACTGTGGCACCAGTTTCCTCCAACGGTGGGCTAGCAAGGTCTTAGCTCGACGTAATGGGCGCCGGCTATGATCTTCAGTACTCTGTGGATGGTGTAGTTGTCCATGTCTTCAAAGAGTATTCCCTGTCTGCAGAGATCATCTCGGCGCGACGTCACCACAAGTCCAAACTTCCTGTCTCGTAGTTCCATGGCGTGGATGGCACACTCAACTCCGTCACGAAACTTCTTAAAGTTGCCCTCAAGAATGCCTCCTGGTAGTGAGCTGGTGTCCGAGGTGTCCCCGACCAAGTATCGAGCGTAATGGCCCTTGATCTTGGAGATGGCTAGGCTCCATGCGGCGTCCCTGCCCCGGGCGGTCGCGGAAGGCCGGGTCATGGCTGGCTGGTCACTACTCACTACTCATGACATGAAAACAAAGGGTTAAACAATTTCATTGATTTAATTGGATGTATTTACATCAACAAAGGGTTAAACAATTTCATTGATTTAATTGGATGTATTTACATCAAGAAATGACTAAATTCTTAAATATCGTTTTAAAAATCAGTGAATGCAGTGAATAATTTGCATGTTACCCATAATGCAACATATTAGGCTCATACAGAAATAGTTTCTTTGGCTTCATTGACCCAGAAAACATAGGGTTAGACAAGTTGATCGTCTGGCTTGGAAGACTGTCCATCTAGTTATGATCAAAAGCATCAGGTCCTTTACAAAATGGACAGTTACAGTGGTTAATTTGCATATTACTCACAATGTAACAAGTTATTTGGTTTTGTTCACCCTAAAAACATAAGTTTAGACCCCTTGCTTGTCTTGATTGGATGTTTTGTCATCAGGTTATGACCATAATATTGATTTTTGTGGATCCGATGACTAATTAAACTAAATTAGCATATTTGACTCACCCTTATAATGTGAAAGTAGTTTTTTAATATGATGTTCGGGGGGTGGGGGGTGGGGGTGGGTCTTCTATTAATGAACACAGGCATAATGCTTTCTGTTGCAAATTGTTTGGGGTCAGTCCACTGTTTGACTTAATTAGTAGGTCCACGACATTACCTATATCCGCCATTTTGGAATTGACCTATTTTTACATCGTTCCCATTGGTAAATTTTGACAGACTTTTGGTATGTTATCTTGAATACTTAGAAGTACTTAAAGCCATTGAAAAAATCTTTTGTTGCCTTTTTTTAGGGTTAACCACGGGTGTAGCACCGTGCAGAATCTGTCTTCAGTGAGCACGAATGAGCAATATTGTCACAGACGGGCAGTTTGTCGCAGCTGTGTACCTTGCCTTCTGTGGTGAGGTAGGGTTGAGGGTATTTAAGTAGGGGTGAGGGTGGTGAGGTAGAGGTGAGGGTAGTGAGGTTGGGGTGAGGGTGGTGAGATATATGCCAAGACGTGAACGTACGGGTGAGTGTGGCGAGGTTGAGGTGAGGGTGTTTAGGTAGGGATGAGGGTGGTGAGGTTGGGATGATGGTGGTGAGGTAGGGTTGAGGGTATTTAAGTAGGCGTGAGGGTGGTGAGGTAGAGGTGAGGGTAGTGAGGTAGAGGTGAGTGTGGCGAGGTTGGGGTGATGGTGTTTAGGTAGGGATGAGGGTGGTGAGGTTGGGATGACGGTGGTGAGGTAGAGTTGAGGGTATTTAAGTAGGGGTGAGGGTGGTGAGGTAGAGGTGAGGGTAGTGAGGGTGGTGAGGTACAGGTGAGGGTGGTGAGATATATGCCAAGACGTGAACGTACGGGTGAGTGTGGCGAGGTTGAGGTGAGGGCGTTTAGGTAGGGGTGAGGGTGGTGAAATAGGGGTGAGAGTGGTGTGGTTAGGGTGAAGGTGTTTAAGTAGGGGTGAGGGTTGTGAGGTAGAAGTGAGGGTGTTTCGCTGGGGGTTAAGGTGGTAAGGTATATGTCAAGACGTGGAGGTAGGGGTGAGGGTTGTGAGGTAGGGGTGAGGGTTGTGAGGTAGGGGTGAGGTATATGTGAAAACGTCGAGGTAGGGGTGAGGGTTGTGAGGTAGGGGTGAGGGTTGTGAGGTAGGGGTGAGGATTGTGAGGTAGGGGTGAGGTATATGTGAAGACGTGGAAGTAGGGGTGAGAGTTGTCAAGTAGGGGTGAGGGTTGTGAGGTAGGGGTGAGGTATGTGTGAAGACGTGGAAGTAGGGGTGAGGGTTGTGAGTTAGGGGTGAGGGTTGTGAGTTAGGGGTGAGGGTTGTGAAGTAGAGGTGATGGTTGTGAGGTATATGTGAAGACGTTAAGGTAGGGGTGAGGGTTGCGAGGTAGGGGTGAGGGTTGTGAGGTAGGGCTGAGGTATTTGTGAAGACGTGAAGGTAGGGGTGAGGGTTGTGAGGTAGGGGTGAGGTACTTGTGAAGACGTGAAGGTAAGGGTGAGGGTTGTGAGGTTGAGGTGAGGGTTGTGATGTAGGGGTGAGGGTTGTGAGTTTGGGGTGAGGGTTGTGAGGTAGGGGTGAAGGTTGTGAGGTAGGGGTGAGGTATATGTGGAGACGTGGAAGTAGGGGTGAGGGTTGTGAGGTAGAGGTTAGGATTGTGAGGTAGGGGTGAGATATATGTGAAGACGTGAAGGTAGGGGTGAGGGTTGTGAGGTAGGGGTGAGGTATTTGTGAAGACGTGAAAGTAAGGGTGAGGGTTGTGAAGTAGGGGTGAGGTATATGTGGAGACGTGGAAGTAGGGGTGAGGATTGTGAGGTAGGGGTGAGGTATATGAGAAGACTTGGAAGTAGGGGTGAGGGTTGTGAGGTAGGGGTGAGGGTTGTGAGGTAGGGGTGAGGTATATGTGAAGACGTGGTAGTAGGGATGAGGGTTGTGAGCTAGGGGTGAGGTATATGAGGAGATGTGGAAGTAGGGGTGAGGATTGTGAGGTAGGGGTGAGGTATATGAGACGACGTGGAAGTAGGGGTGAGGGTTGTGAGGTAGGGGTGAGGGTTGTGAAGTAGGGATGAGGCTTGTGAGCTAAGGGTGAGGTATATGAGGAGATGTGGAAGTAGGGGTGAGGGTTGTGAGGTAGGGGTGAGGTATATGTGAAGACGTGGAAGGAGGGTGATGGTTGTGAGGTAGGGGTGAGGTATATGTGGAGACGTGGAGGTAGGGGTGAGGTTCGTGAGGTAGGGGTGAGGGTTGTGAGGTAGGGGTGAGGTATATGAGAAGACGTGGAAGTAGGGGTGAGGGTTGTGAGGTAGGGTGAGGGTTGTGAGGATTGTGAAGTAGGGATGAGGTATATGTGAAGACGTGGAAGTAGGGGTGAGGCTTGTGGGGTAGGGTGAGGATTGTGAGGTAGGGGTGAGGTATATGTGAAGACGTGAAGGTAGGGGTGAGGGTTGTGAGGTAGGGGTGAGGTATATGTGAAGACGTGAAGGTAGGGGTGAGGGTTGTGAGGTAGGAGTGAGGTATATGTGAAGACGTGGAAGTAGGGGTGAGGGTTGTGAGGTATGGGTGAGGTATATGAGGAGATGTGGAAGTAGGGGTGAGGGTTGCGAGGTAGGGGTGAGGTATATGTGAAGACGTGGAAGTAGGGGTGAGGGTTGTGAGGTAGGGGTGAGGTATATGTGGAGACGTGGAGGTAGGGGTGAGGTTGTCAAGTAGGGGTGAGGGTTGTGAGGTAGGGATGAGGTATATGTGAAGACGTGGAAGTAGGGGTGAGGGTTGTGAAGTATGGGTGAGGTATATGAGATGTGGAAGTATGGGTGAGGGTTGTGAGGTACGGGTGAGGTATATGTGCAGACGTGGAAGTAGGGGTGAGGGTTGTGGGGTAGGGGTGAGGGTTGTGAGGTAGGGGTGAGGGTTGTGGTGTAGGAGTGAGGTATATGTGAAGACGTGGAAGTAGGGGTGAGGGTTGTGAGGTAGGGGTGAGGTATATGTGAATACGTAGAGGTAGGGGTGAGGGTTGTGAGGTAGGGGTGAGGGTTGTGAGGTAGGGGTGAGGGTGTTTAGATAGGGTAGTGAAACACTGCGTCTTTAATTCACAAGTGTGTTTTTATATCTAGATGGAGAAGACCCAATAATACTATGCCCCGATACCCCCTTATTACAGGCCAGTTCCGGCCCTGCAACACTACCCAGACGCTACAAGGGCTACTCCTGGCGATATCTATATCACCAAACACTAAAAGGACTGTCCTAAGTTTGCTGCCATTGTAAGATGTTTCCCACTGACAGATCCTTTTTTAGGACTAAAATTACATATTAAATATATCTGTTGGTTTAGACTATCAGTATATATCTGTTGGTTTAGACTATCAGTGTATATCTGTTGGTTTAGACTATCAGTGTATATCTGTTGGTTTAGACTATCAGTGTATATCTGTTGGTTTAGACTATCAGTATATATCTGTTGGTTTAGACTATCAGTATATATTTGTTTCAAACATTAATCAGCACACAATCACCAACACATTGGATGTACATACACTGGTATTTTAAACAAAGAAAGAAATGTTTTATTTAAAGACGCACTCAACACATTTTATTTACGGTTATATGGCTTCAAACATATGGTTATGGACCACACAGATTTTGAGAGGAAACCCGCTGTCGCCACTACATTGGCTACTCTTTCCGATTAGCAGGAAGGGATCTTTTGTTTGCGCTTCCCACAGGCAGGATAGCACAAACCATGGCCTTTGTTGAACTAGTTATGGATCACTGGTCGGTGCAAGTAGTATACACCTACCCATTGAGCCTTGCGGAGCACTCACTCAGGGTTTGGAGTCGGTATCTGGATTAAAAATCCCCATGCCTCGACTGGGATCCGAACCCAGTACCTACCAGCCTAACCACGACGCCACCGAGGCCGGTTGTATTTTAAACAAAAATATATATTTAAAATATAATTTTAATCTTTCAAAACGGTGGGTTAGTCGAAAACATCTTGCAATTCAATGAAAACCTAGTAGCATAACTCGATAAAGTAACTACAACACTACAGGCATTCACAAAACAAGCCATTTCCAGTTAATATGTTTATTGAAATGCAAAAAATAGAGCACATTCGGTAGAAATATATATATCGCATTGCGACTATACAATAAAACTTTATACAATATAAATTACACGTGATCCGTGGCGGCAGTGGTAAGGCAATACAGCATGATATGACGTCATGGCGGCTGTGGTCAACAGCGGTTTACCCGGTACTCGCAATAACACTATAATAAACATAACAAGTAATGTACAATAATGATAATATAGGAGCACTTAGCAAATTACAACTTTCAGTAAAAATAAATAATGTCATACAGAAACACACGGCAGGGCGCTAACGATCCCGAACCATGACCAACAGTTCATACAAAAATAAATGGAAAAAGATACTTTTTCCCTTAATCCACTAAGAATAACACCCCAAGGGCTGTTCAGCAAATATCACATGGTGAGGGGTATGGGTGAGGGGTATGGGTGAGGGCACCCAAATAATCTTTTATCCACTGAAAATATGTTTAAATTCAAATAAAACTATTTTATTATATTCTTTGTGTTATGGGACAACTAAAACATATACTTGCCCCACTCTTTAATTTTTACTAGAACAGCCCTGATTATCTTCAACATGATTTTCAAACATGAACAGTAACAGCTTTTAGACATGTTTTATCGACAATAGACTTGACACATCAAAACAACGATAAATTTGTACTAGGTGCAGTTCGTGAAATAACAAATAGTTTTATCAAAAACCATGAAAACGTGAACTCAGATTTCACAATTAGCTAATAACAAGTAGTATTAATAATAACATTAAAAATCTAAATGTAAACAGAATTAAGTAAAACTTAAAACAGTATTGTAAAATATATCTTCTTTTGCTAACATCTTGTAACAGTTACTTTAATTGCTAACTCTTGTTTCTCGATCTCCTATGGAGATACAATTTTGACTGTGACAACAATCTTATTGCGATGACGAGTGAGTGTTAAAAAAACAAGACAATATTTGCGGCAGTTGAATACGATATAAAAATAAGGTTTACGAAATGCTTGTCATTAAAATATAGTATATATATATATTACATTATGAAATGTACAAACTTTATACTGATGATGCATTCATCCGAAATACAACACAAACCGACGTGTTATCGTGTCGCACATACGATGACTAAAACACAAGTAAATATATTTGACATTTAAATATAAATAAAGATTTATAAACTGCTATATGAGCGAGTGCTAAGACTCGGGTGTTTTGACGAGACGGTGTTATGGCGAGATGATGAAAGATAAATAATGACGAATGATGATGCGATAATACACACGTAAGAAATTACAAGCAGCACGTGACGATGTTGCGCTTCATCGTTAACGATGATAAATCGACAGGTACGCCGCCCATGGGTTAGCGCTGAGAAACCAACAGATGAAAACTTCACACAAACGTGTCCAGCGCGGTCACTTTTCCAACGTCCGGCTATTTCTTTTGACCAGGTCCATCAGCCTGCACTGGGGCCAAGCCGAGGGTTTCTATGGGCTGTTGACAAGTTCTATAGATGGCCATCTCTTTGTTGCACCCGGGATGTTTATGCCACGTTAGCGGCGGTCATCTCTGGGTCATCGCTTCACGATCAACGGGTGGGAATTCAATCTGTGAATGAAGGGCCGGGAACATTCATCGTACTCTACGTTCGTTTGTAGTACTATTTCAGAAGAGAAAGAAGAGCCCAGTCATCGCAACGTACGTTGGCTAACAGAAATAAATACAGACTGTTTTGGGTCACTTATAATGTGTTCATAGATTGGATTTTCTAAAAACAGTTCTCAAGGAAGAATTTAAAAAGAGTCAATCAAATTTACGACTACCACAAAGCGTAATGTAGAGTCCACAATGGCGCGGTGATACAGAAACGTAAACAGTGAACATGTCCTTCTGAAGTAGGTCCTCCGTGCTCGTGCGCGCAGTGAACAGGAACTATGAACATTCGACCGTAGATTTGCCTGTTAGTGGAATCAGTTATTGTCAAATACTTGGTTTGGAAGCTCGCTGATAGAGGGTGACATCTCGGCAGAAGTCGATCTAGTTGCCTCACGTCTGTATGTCCATACCTGCAAAACAGAGGAGAAATCCAGTGTATAACATAAAATACTCAGTAATCAAGTACAAACAACTATAAAGAAATAAGAAAATAAAAAGAAGTTTGTTTTTTCAGTCTATTAACCAACTAAATAACTGATTATATAAGTAAATTTAAAACAAACAAAAATAAAAATTTAAAATACACTAGCATCACGTATGATACATATTTACGTTCAATAGTAGGGGAATACAAGGTGACACATGCCAAACGTTCTACACTAGCGCCGTCATTGAAGGAAACATTTCAATCCCTGCATATTGATCGTTGTGCACATAAACACTAGAGATGATAAGCCCTTTAAAAGGCAGCATCGTGCGTCGTGGGCGAACCGGTGTGCGTCTAATAACGCTCAAGTACGCGCCTTTCACCCACGGCCAGCCGCCTTTGTTAGACACTTTTCTATTTACGTATTCACGCTCACCCAAATGTCTGGCAGAAACGCTTTACACTATTCACGCTAGTCGCAGGCGTACAGGACGTTTATCTCCGCAATGAGTGGCGATCAAAGCACCCGCATTGAACACATCTATTATTGGAATCAACACTCACTGGCTTACTAGCACGAAATATCAAACAAATCAAAATAATCCCCCAAAACAGCGAGTTTGAATTATTCATTATATAAGTCTGTAAAAATGCTCGATAACTGCGAATTTTGAAGAACAAAATGTAATTCTATTTATAATTTATTGTTTAAAAAACCCTTGGAAATGAGCTGAAGAATCGGATATCTTAGAAATATAAAACTACTTTATACATCTGTATTAAAAATAATGGTGAAAAGACAACGAGCACAAATCTACATCTTAAATCAATGAACAGAGTACAAAGGAAAATTATTTTCAACATTGTATCACACTACGTGATCTGTGCGTCACTTTTATTTACCTGAATTAAAGAAGACGTTGTCGACGACGTCGGAAGCACTGCACAGTTGCGTGAGCCAGTGAGAAAAGTCAACAATGTCCGACTCCTCCAGGGAACTGAGCGAATCGTATGACGAGTCGGAACACACACTCTGGGGGGACGGGGCTGCAGGGCCGGGGTCCGGGGCCACCAGGGTGGCAGCAGGGAGAGGTGGAGCTCGGTCCTGGCTGTAGCCCACGTCCACGCTGCTGTTGTCGGAGTCTGACGGTGAGCTGGGGTAGCTGTCCGAGTCCATGGAGGGACTGTCGTCAATGTTGCTGTCCGTGTCGCCGTTGAGCACGTCCTGCAGATGCTTGATGTAGTCCACGGCTCCGCGCAGAGTGTCCACTTTACTCATCTTCTTGTTCTTCTTCCCGCTGGGAACATGTTCTCTGAGAGTCTCGAAACCTAGGTTCACCAGCTTCACTCTGTTCCTCTCTCGCTCGTTCCTCCTGTGGACGGCTGCAGGCTGAGCTTTAGGCAGGGTGTAGCCCAGCTTGCTGAAGTCTATTCTCCTCTTGCACCTCAGCGCTTCGGGTTCGTTGCTGGGACAGATCTTCTTGAGCGGTCTCAACGCCTGCACCTGCTGGGCCACTGTGGAGGTTTTGATGAGGAAGCAGGGCCCAGTCAGGATCAACTTGTTGGTGTTAGCAATCGGAAGCGCCTGCACGGGGACGCAAGTTCCTATCGAGGACGCCATGACTTCGCTAGACGTGGGAAAAGGCACTTTGTGGCTCGTGTCGGTCGTGTGGCCGTCTACACCCGGAATACCTCGTCACTCACTCGTGTCGCGTCGCGCTCCAGCCCAGGCTCAACCAGCCAATGGCGAGCCGCCGTGCACGGCAGCATTTATAATCACTGTCACCCCGAGTACGCCCCGCCCTCTCGCGCGAACCAACACCTGTCAACTTGCCAATCATATTCAAAAGCTCGCGACACGCGCGTGCCCTTGGTCTAAAATAAATACCTGTTTTGCTTTAGGGGTATCGGTGACTCATGCTAGTTGTGGGGGTTTTAAAAATTTATATCACAAAACTCTCCCCACGTATAATATTAAATTTATTCACGTAAATTATTAAATTTTACAAGATTAATTGCTCAGTGAATTGTTGATTACTATGTCAAGTGAGATCAAAGAAAAACAATAAATCTGCAATCAGTCAGATCAAACATGTAATCTGTAACCAAAATGAGAATATAACCCACGAACAATAATTATTATTAGTTAAACAGTCGGGCCTAGTGGGCCAACCAAAGTGACTCGACATTTCTCAAGTGTGCATTATGAATTATGTAGTTTTAAAATATCTTCATACATGTTACATGATTGTATCCGTCCGAGTATCCTTCCATCCATCCATCCATCCATCCATCCAAACCAGTTCTAACCAGTGTTGTCTTTTCTGCGGTAAAGTGTGCATTATAAGACAATACTAATGAAATAATTACATAATGATTGCTGAAACAATGATTTATTTATATAGTGCTTGGAGGTGTATGTCAGTCTAACCGTTTCAGTTTTATTTATTTATTTAGTTAGTTATTTATTCATTTAGTTGTTTATTTGTTTATTTGTATGTTTGTTTGTTTTGTGTCCATATAATACGCCCCTATAATCGGGTTGTCTGAACCAAAGATAAATTACGTCTATTTATTCATTTTATTTCCTATTCCACTTTCATTCACATTTTTCTTTGCTAGCTTCTTCTACATATTCTCTTGGTTGTAAATGTTTATATTCTTATAATAATTGTAGTCGCTGATATTGTTATTGTCATTTCTTATAATAATAATAATAATAATAATAATAATAATAATAATGATAAATAATAATAATAATAATAATGATAATAATGATAATAACAATAACATCTTTATTTATAGAAGGTAGCTCAGTTAGTTCTAGACTAGTTCTTCTTCTTCTCGTTCGGTTTCATATGCTCACTAAACCCTAAGATGTGTTGCATCGTCCTTTCAAAGTGGGAGAAAGGCTTCGTAAGTTGAATAACCTGTGCCCATTCCGTTTGTATCTTATATGCAATAAAATCTGTTTCAATCAAACCCACGCATACAGACTGGTTGAGTAAAGCTTCCTTCCTGTCTGCCTTTCTCCTTGCCTTGGCACATCAAACTGTCGAGTGCGTAAAGCGTCACATTCACAGTACTGGTTTATTTTTAATACGAGAATGTGACGCCCGAGTAAGCGGGCGATAAAAAGGCAGACGTCTTTGTTCTCGGCAGACTAAAACGCGCCATGAATTCTGATTTTTTAAGATAACACTTTGTCTTTAATTATGATAATATTTTATTACATATTACTTCTTTAATAGTTTCACTCGAGCTTGAATTATTTAGCATGTCGTAACTTTTATGTGCTCACAAACTTCCAGCTGGACATGCGCGGTGTTGTGTGGTGCGCGCGCCGGCACGCGACGCGGCGTTCGACAGGAGATAACAGTACATATACGTATTTCCGTGGAGACCCTCTCTCTACTCGACAGGCCAGGCCACAAGTAGCCGGAGGAGTACAAACGCCAACAAACGACCAGTAGACGCCGCTGTCTGACAAGCCGGTGATAAATTAAAACAAAGCTCGCCTTCACCTAAGTGACGTTTTAGTTCCGTGGTGAGGACGGGTATTAAATTATAGTGCGCTAGTGTAGATCTTTGACAAATATACCAACAGCAAAATGGGTTAGGTGAAACGCTTTGTAAAACCAAATATTTTTTTTTTTAATATTAACAGACCAAAACAGAACTTTGTTTATTCTTTTGGCCACGGTGACATCAGAGGAACTCAACTGAAGTGAACTTTATTTACACTCTAGGCAACGGCAGATGAGGTACATTGTAAAAAAATATAAGTAAATAAATGACTGTCAAGATGGCACATTCGTCATAATAATGATATACATCAGATATTCAAACGTGTAAAAAAAACCACTTTGTTTATTCTCCTGGTCACAAGCCGGTGACATCAGAGGAAATCAGTGTCAATTTGTATACTAATTAAATTGACATCCTACAGGTTGCCCCCATTCTTTCAGCACCACTTATTATTCATTCAAACAACAAAACGAAATTCTAGTACTACGTTCGAATAGTGAAGAAAGACAGCGCTATTGTTATGGTAATTTACAACCGCCCGTTCTTGATTTCACTAAATTTGACTGTGACAGTTTGAACAGCTTTATTAATGTTAATCATAATTATTATGGTAATTTATATCGCTATATTTATTTCCTAATTGCCAGTAAGATAATCTAATCGCTGTTAATGAATGTTTAATGTAATCATTGTAATATGCCATGTTCACTGGAGTAAACCGCATTTAAAGATCATTTAATCTCCATGTTGATTTTAGTAGATCTTGCCGTAATCATTTAAAAGGCTGTTTTGATTTTAGTATGATTATAGTTTGTATTGTTATAGTAAATCTGAGTGTGATAATTTAAAAGGCTGTTTTGATTTTAGTATGATTATAGTTTGTATTGTTATAGTAAATCTGAGTGTGATAATTTAATCGCTGTGTTGATCACTATACTGTGGTATTATATCAACAAAGCGATATGCTGATATGTGAAGTGGAGAAACATAAGCCAAATCTCAAATTCGGGCTAAAATGGTGCAGACCTTTTTATCAAGTATTTCAATCATTCTACTCTCAAAATCAATTGTGATATATGTAAAAGTGCGTAGTGATTCGTTTATAACCAGATTCGAACATTTTCGTTTAATTCGGGCAAAAAAAGCCAGCCTGCCCCCCCCCCCCCCCCCCCACACACACACACACTCCCCACCCCTCTACAAAAATAGGAGAAATACACGTTTATTGTGATTTGTGTAGTCCGGTCAAGGCTCAGGGTTTGTAGAAACCTCCCTCCACTCTACTTTGTTTAGAAACTCGACTTTATATACGCTGACATGTTTTATTGATTAATTTTTGGTTGTTGTCCTCATCCAGCTATTCTTTCAGTGAACTGATTCGATGTACACTGTCCACCAATGGGGCCTGGGATTGTGGCACAGTGGACAGACTAGCGACATATTTTCTGTACTTGGCAGAAGTAATTCGTCAGGGAAGTCCTACTCGTATGTAGTAAACAAACGTATCATCACTGGGTCTGGTCGCCATAACTCACCTCCACGCGCTACGAGGACAAAGTCCCACACAAACCCAACTTCCATTGTCGCGTTTAGAAACAAGAACGACGCGAAATGAAAATCAGTCAAATTCACTCAAATATGTTTAGAAATGCCCTTAACACCATTGAAGCAATAAGTTACTAGCCCTAAAAGGGGACGAAAATAACCGTCCATCATGTATGTGGTTAATGGGGTTGAATATTCACTTTTCAATATGCATTGAATAAATGAGTGTGGCTATTTATCAAATATTACGACCCACATACCTACTGGAGTGGTCTGTAGTTTCGTTCGGAGTAAGATTTGCTATTGTTGTTGTGTTCTATACGCGTATTCACCAAGGAGCGGTGTGGCCTATTTTTCTCTGGTGCGCGGGTTGTGAAAGGGGCAGCCGCGGTAATAACGGGTACACTAGTCGGGTGTCTGTCGCGTCGCAAGGGAAAACCTGATGTGTTGAGAACGTCTGTTCTTGCCGAGTATAGTCAACAGCGCTCACAACATCGTCACGGACAGTTTTTCAAACTTTCTGAAAACCCTTTCAATGATGCTTGACTACCAACTGCCGGCAGAAAGTTGGCCAACTGGACGGCTACTAAGTAGTTTCCCCAACTCCCGACTGACTACGGGTAATCTCAGATTAACAACTAATGGGTTGGTTATACGACTAGAATGGAGTTGTAAGAGCGCTCAGACTAGCAACTGGACAGTCGTGGAAGTTGTGACAGAAGAAAGTTTGCCAACTTCCTGCTGGCAGTTGGCAGTCAGAGCATTACAAACGTTCAAAGTTTTAGTATAGTCATGTAATACTAACACATTTCATATTGTATGGTTTATAACCTTCGTACAGTAGTGTAATACTAACACATTTCATATTGTATGGTTTATAACCTTCGTACAGTAGTGTAATACCAACACATTTCATATTGTATGGTTTATAACCTTCGTACAGTAGTGTAATACTAACACATTTCATATTATATGGGTTTGAGGGTTTATAACTTTCGTACAGTAGTGTAATACTAACAAATTTCATATTATATGGGTTTGAGGGTTTACAACGTTAGTACAGTAGTGTAATACTAACAAATTTCATATTATATGGGTTTGAGGGTTTACAACGTTAGTGCAGTAGTGCATATTTCATGGAATTGACTGCTTTTAACTTTGATACTAAACTGGTGTGGGGTTAATACAATGCATGCGACTTCCAACTGATCTGAATTTTAAAAAGCCCTAAAAGCTATTAAACTTTTGTGAGGGTTAATATGTATGACACTAAATGGCTGCAAATTGTAATATTAAACTTGTCTAAGGTTAATGTTACATTTAAGTGAGGTTTAATAAGTGTGATATTAAACTAGTGTGATGTTATTGACAAAATGGTGTCAACTTTAATAATTTGATATTAAATTGGTGTAAAGTTTATTGATTTGATATTACATTGGTGTAAAGTTTATTGATTTGATATTACATTGGTGTAAAGTTTATTGATTTGATATTACATTGGTGTAAAGTTTATTGATTTGATGTGAAACATGGGTAAAGTTTACTAATTTGATATGAAACATGGGTAAAGTTTACTAATTTGATATGAAACATGGGTAAAGTTTACTAATTTAATATTAAACATGGGTAAAGTTTACTAATTTGATATGAAACATGGGTAAAGTTTACTAATTTGATGTGAAACATGGGTAAAGTTTACTAATTTGATATGAAACATGGGTAAAGTTTACTAATTTGATATGAAACATGGGTAAAGTTTACTAATTTGATATGAAACATGGGTAAAGTTTACTAATTTAATATTAAACATGGGTAAAGTTTACTAATTTGATGTTAAACATGGGTAAAGTTTACTAATTTGATATGAAACATGGGTAAAGTTTACTAATTTGATGTTAAACATGGGTAAAGTTTACTAATTTAATATTAAACATGGGTAAAGTTTACTAATTTAATATTAAACATGGGTAAAGTTTACTAATTTGATGTTAAACATGGGTAAAGTTTACTAATTTAATATTAAACATGGGTAAAGTTTACTAATTTGATGTTAAACATGGGTAAAGTTTACTAATTTGATATGAAACATGGGTAAAGTTTACTCATTTGATGTTAAACATGGGTAAAGTTTACTAATTTAATATGAAACATGGGTAAAGTTTACTAATTTCATGTTAAACATGGGTAAAGTTTACTAATTTAATATTAAACATGGGTAAAGTTTACTAATTTGATATTAAACATGGGTAAAGTTTACTAATTTGATGTTAAACATGGGTAAAGTTTACTAATTTGATATGAAACATGGGTAAAGTTTACTAATTTGATATGAAACATGGGTAAAGTTTACTAATTTGATATGAAACATGGGTAAAGTTTACTAATTTAATATTAAACATGGGTAAAGTTTACTAATTTGATGTTAAACATGGGTAAAGTTTACTAATTTGATATGAAACATGGGTAAAGTTTACTAATTTGATGTTAAACATGGGTAAAGTTTACTAATTTGATATGAAACATGGGTAAAGTTTACTAATTTGATGTTAAACATGGGTAAAGTTTACTAATTTAATATTAAACATGGGTAAAGTTTACTAATTTAATATTAAACATGGGTAAAGTTTACTAATTTCATATTAAACATGGGTAAAGTTTACTAATTTGATGTTAAACATGGGTAAAGTTTACTAATTTGATATGAAACATGGGTAAAGTTTACTAATTTGATATGAAACATGGGTAAAGTTTACTAATTTGATATGAAACATGGGTAAAGTTTACTAATTTGATATGAAACATGGGTAAAGTTTACTAATTTGATGTTAAACATGGGTAAAGTTTACTAATTTAATATTAAACATGGGTAAAGTTTACTAATTTGATGTTAAACATGGGTAAAGTTTACTAATTTGATGTTAAACATGGGTAAAGTTTACTAATTTGATATGAAACATGGGTAAAGTTTACTAATTTGATGTTAAACATGGGTAAAGTTTACTAATTTGATATGAAACATGGGTAAAGTTTACTAATTTGATGTTAAACATGGGTAAAGTTTACTAATTTAATATTAAACATGGGTAAAGTTTACTAATTTGATGTTAAACATGGGTAAAGTTTACTAATTTGATATGAAACATGGGTAAAGTTTACTAATTTGATGTTAAACATGGGTAAAGTTGACTAATTTAATATTAAACGTGGGTAAAGTTTACTAATTTGATGTTAAACATGGGTAAAGTTTACTAATTTGATATGAAACATGGGTAAAGTTTACTAATTTGATATGAAACATGGGTAAAGTTTACTAATTTGATGTGAAACAAGGGTAAAGTTTACTAATTTGATATTAAACTGGTGTAATGTTAATGGTGTACCTAGGAGTGAATGAATGAATGAATGAAAGAATGAATTAATGAATGAATTAATGTTTATCGACACCCCAGCATGAAAAATATATCGGCTATTGGTGTTAAATTATGGTAAATGAAAAATAATGTGATGATAACGATCAATATAAAAATTCAACAGGTAATTTTGTAAATTGGCTGACTATCAACATAAAATATTATATTTACAGTATGAAAATACAAAAAAGAAATTTACATGTCAATGCCGCGAAAAATATTCTACAAAATAATTTTGAAATAGAAAAATATATTATTACAAAAATTGCAACTATGAAGCATTTTATAAGCAATGGACACCCTATAAAACACTCTTTGCAAATGCTTTGGGAGTTCACTTGGAAATAGAGTACTAATTAAAATGTTATTTTAACAAAGCATTAACATATTTAAATAGCATATTTTGTTTAGATACTATTGTTTAAATATGTACTTTGTAAGGCAGTGACCACGGCTCCCCAACCTGTTCACTGCCTATGTTCTGGGGGCAATAAATCTTTAAAAAAAAAAATAATAAAAAAAAAAAAAAATTCAACAGTGAAATTAAAACACAGTGTAAAGAACTATAAAAAAAAAAGCAAATATCACAGATAGGGAATATTAAAATGTATAATAAAAGTCAGTGTCACGTAAAAGTTGTAATAAAAGTTCTGGATGGAATCGAAACCTAGAAGTGAGTTTCACAAATTATTAGTTTAAACTAAGCCCATAAATCAGACTTATTGTGGGCAGGAGATTATTACTATTTGTTACAGCTACGAATGAACAAGTAATAATAACAACAACAACACCAACAACAACAAAATAAATAATAATAATAACACCACCACCACCACCAACAATAATAATAATAATAATAATAAAATAAAATAATAATAATAATTACTAAAAAGAAACTACATTATAAATCATTTTCAGTAATTTTATATTTAAACGTTTTACGTTAGAAGTACGATCTCATTTCTAGCAATGCGAAAAACATTTATTATTATATTAAAATTATTTGGGAACATCTTATAATCAATTCCTTCAACTCCAGAGCCCTCCCATAGAAAACATAAACACCAATGAATATGAACTCATTTATTGTTAGCACACTAGGCCGAACCGACTGAATAATATAGTACTTTTAACAAAACATTTACCACAAAATATCGTTTAGGTCGTATAAACAAACCAAAATAATATTTGTATTGTATATATTATGTTTATTCTCAATGTTAGCCTAAATATGTTTAATTTCTACGTTAACATTGTACATTTATAACTGTGTATTATGTACAGTTTTACACTTTTGTTTTAGATCAGGTGTATGTATGCGCGCGCACGTGCATGTGATGGTATGTGCACGTGTATGCCATGATGTATTTGTGTCCTATTTGTAATAAATTATTTCCACTATTAATAAGATATCAATAATTACATTTTGAACTAACATATTTCCTAGACTATAACAGTGTATTTTTATTTCTTGATAAGATAAAAATAAGATAACTGTTCGAAAACGAAAATATTTTTTATTTCGTCCAAATTGAGATACCATCAAACTGTGGACATAATCTACTCGCCAAGTTACTGGCGTGTTTACCTGGCGACCTGGGTGATATATTGCTTTAATTTGATCGATAACAGTAATTACATCCCCTTTTATCTATCCTTATAGCACGAGTCGCGCGGGGTAGCGCCAGTGACCGACACTTGCCACGCGCCTGCGCCCTCGGGGTATGCCGTATCGCCGCCAACACTGCACCTCATTCCGCACACAAAGAAATCCATGCATAATCCCTTGATCCAAGGGAGATAAACGAATTGATGTGGGAGGTGTTGGTGCGTGTCCACGAGTACGTCACACAGAGATCCACGTGGAACACATTTCTAACAACCTGTTGTCTGCTCAGCAAAATTAACACTTGTTACATTATACAATTTCAGTATTCAATATTCGAAATTATACACAGTTTTACAAATTACAAAAAACACGTCACTAATTAGTGATGGAAGTATTGCCATATGTTTCGAATTGCGATATAGTAATACGATACAGGAACCTGAATTACAATACGTACCACGATATATTGCGATACAGGAACCTGAATTACAATACGTACCACGATATATTGCGATACAGTAATACGATACAGGAACCTGAATTGCAATACGTACCACGATATATTGCGATACAGTAATACGATACAGGAACCTGAATTACAATACGTACCACGATATATTGCGATACAGGAACCTGAATTACAATACGTACCACGATATATTGCGAAGACCAATTCTCAGTTAGTAGAATTTATAAAGTGCTCTACTTCCATGTACATAGTACACCTGCCATTTATGATTCGCTCAGGACAAGGCAAGCTATTGTTTCTGTTCTTAAACTGATATTTTTTGTTTCAAAATATAATACGTGTGACTAACACACGAACAAAATACCGGTACGCTAGAAAAATATCGCGATGCGTATTTTCGAAATTTATATTGCGGTATACCGGTATAGCAGTTTTTACCGCGCATCTCTGTCATTAATATAGGCCTAATTGACAATATATTACCTATCGGACCTCCATAGCTTAGGAACCATAGTCCTACCCGGACTTTCATACCTGATTTATTTTTAAGTTGTTTTTATTCTAGGACTTGTATTCCTACCGGACTTAAATTCCTTCTACAGCAGTGACAGAAATACTAGTCCGGCAAATTAGATGTCCGTTAGTTATACTCTGCAATTTGCACGAGCTGGCACAAAGACACGAGAAAAAAAGTGACGTGTTGGCAGCCTTCCCTCGTAGTGTGATGGATAAGTGTACGACTCTCTTAAGATTATTGTGGGTTCAAGTCTGTATGTCAAAATATTATTTTTAAGTTTGAGTATCAACTTAATTTTTTTTTTTTACATAATAGACTTGTGGATCAGATAAGTATTTTTGTAAGTCAGCATATTGAAGTATGACGAATATCTTGCTTTTTTCAAAAGTATATAATGCAACTACAGATATAAAGTAGGCTATGGGTTCATGTGTTCAACACGTAGAAATATATATCTAAAAACAATATGTAGCCCAAAATTGTTTTTATATATATATATATATATATATATATATATATGAAAACTGGTAACTCCAAAAAACTTAACATTTGGCGAACAGCAAATGACAATTTCTGTATATACCAACATAATTTTTAATAATATGTTTTATATGTTTTATAAGTTTATATTTTGACGGTAAAACACAATCTGATTATTTGTGATTTTCTTAATCTTTGTCCAATCGGAGTTCCATTCCTCGGAATCCTAGTCTGTGGGACTTGTATTCCTAGGAATTTAAGTCTGTGGGACGTGGATTCCGAGGAATGTAAGTCCGTGGGACTTTTATTCCTGGTACTCCTGGTCCACAGGACTTTCAATCCTAGTATTCCTAGTCCTCTGGGATTTATTTCCGATATTTTGCTTATTACATATATATATATGATTCCTGAAAATCCCTGAAAAAAACCTTTGAAAACTGTACTTAGTTCTAGTAGTTAGTACTAATAACTAGTACTATAATGACCAGGTAGGCCCTACTACACTATAACTAGTACTATAATGACCAGATAGGCCCTACTACAATATAACTAGTACTATAATGACCAGGTAGGCCCTACTACAATATAACTAGTACTATAATGACCAGTTAGGCCCTACTACAATATACACATAACACGAATAATAAGCATGAAAAATTACCTTTTACTGATGAACCATTAAAAATAGCATCAAAACACGTGGCATTAATTATCACTGACTGTCTTATGGCAGTTTTAACCATCACAAGCATAAGAGACGAGTTGGGGAAAGGGTCTCTGTATTGTTATACCTGGCCGTTAGGAACATCATAAGCGTTCGAGTCTGGGTGAAGGTGGGGTCGGGGTGGGGGGGTGGGGGGCACTCCCCCCAGTGCTGGGGGGGGGGGGGGGTCAATGGACACTTTAGGGCAAAATGAGCTGGCCTGAAATCTTCACCATGTATTTCCATCATTCTACTCACAATATTAGTTGTAATCCATGTAAAACTGTAGACTGATTTGTTTGGAATCCTATATAGCGTCTTGGTAGTAATGCGAATATAAATATACGTTGTGTTCCAGATTCGGACATTTTCGTTTCATTCGGGCAATAAAAATCAGCCTGCCCCCACCCACCCCTATTCCTAAAAAGGGAGCCTGAATGACTATTGTGACCAAAACTGTCAGGTGTAAAAGTGTCATGAGTAGTTAGTCTTTTTAAAAGTATCTTTGTAACTTGTGTGTGCATATTATTGATAGTATGATAATTGTTCAGCGGTTACTGTTTTGTCTTTGTCGGTGTAGTGGCCCACTGAGCTGCTAAAACCCACTATTTCTATTAATTGATAACAATAACATTTAACATAATTTGTTATTGATGGTATGGTTGGTTGGGACTAAGATATCATAGAGCCAAGAGTCTGATATGTCATATGTTAGACCAAATTAATTTTTCAAAATGAACAAAATTGACAAAGCAGGCACATGTTCAGTAAATTATGCAGGGGGGGGGGGGGGGGGGGTCTAGACTGGCAGGTAGAAATTTGTTTTGAAGAGGGATGTTTAGACCACGCCACCCTACCCCACACCCTATGTACACACGCCTGCAACATTATTGACAAAAAGGCACAAACTTAAAAATTATATAAGATAATTTATATAACGCAAATATCACATTTTAATAGTTGAATTATTATTATTATTATTATTATTATCATTATTATTATCAAATACCAGTATATAATATCTAACAGATAATTGTGTTGGTATATTAGATGGGCAAGTTATACTTATCTGCGAGTACTAATTCATGCTTCGAATTATGGAAAATCTTTTCGAATAACTTTTAAATGTTTAAACATTTATTAGTTGGAACAACGCACAATAAATAAAGACCTTGGTTTTGCTCATGTAATAAGGTCAACAAAATGTGTACATACTCTTGCAAATGATATAAATGGAAAATATTGGAATAAATATAAAATATTTAAATAAAGAGAGGCGCCAGTATCCCAAGTTAATTAAATAAACCAGAAAGGAAATTGCTTTTCATTTTGTTTACATTTGTAATTTATGTTGTATATGTACCACGTACGAACTTAAATTTTGCTTGTCCAGGAATGCAAACCCGACCCGGACTTAATATCCTGGCAGTCAGACCAATATTTCTAAGGAACGTAAGTCCTAGGACTTGCGTTCCTAGGTATATTAGACCTAGGACCTGCATTCCTAGGAGACTAAGTCCGGCCAGACAACTATTCCTACGGACTTGCATTCCGTTTACACCGGTACTATTTACAGCTAATATACCGGTGATGGCAATTGGTATTACACGATTATCGGAATCGCCCCTACTATTGAGAATGGGACATGTCTGTGGAGGACAGGGGTTACTGATTGGTTAGAGACGGTGAAGTCAGTAGCCCTACTCTTCCACGCTAACCCACCAACTCAATCTGTCAGAACGGAGACTGGGGTCTTGAACGTCTTCTCAAGATTTTTACTCATTTTAAAATCTTTCTGTCCTGTCTCAAATATCTAGCTTTCGTCTGGTCACCATGCGTCTTTATTTAAAATAGCGTGTATAGCTATTTTCAACCATGCCCGTATATATATTGCACGAAGAACAGTTGTCATCTTGTCATGGTAAATATCCATCGTACAATAATTCCTCATATGCTGTCTTTTGTACCGAAATAAAGTTTCAAAATTCAGCACACTTTGGCTCAAATGAAGATACCAGCAGTTTTCCGAATTACACAACAACGTCCATGTGAAATCACACGTGTACATTTTAACATGGCAGTTTGTGAATGCTTCAAAACAGAAGTCTAAATCTGACTTTAACCAGGCATGTCCAAGAAATGAATCTACTGGCTGTAGTGTTGTTGTTGTTGTTGTTGATGATATTTGTGTTTTCTTTGTGGGGATTTTTCTCAATTGAGTTGTAAGCATAAAGATACGTCTCCTATTTAACATTGCTGTTTGATGGCATCGTCTTCTGTCAGACTTAAAGAAAGGAAGGAAGAAAGAAAAAAGAAAGAAATGTTTAATTTAATGACGCTCTCAACAAATTTCCATTTACGGTTATATGGCATACATGTTGACGACACTCCGTGAGGCCAAACAAAATATATGTTTGGTCTCTGGTCGCGCGTCAACATTGTTTTTTGTTTTTAATTTCCAGCGATATTACGTCGATTTTTGCTGGGCTTTTCTTGCTATGACAAAGGCCGTGGTATGTACTATCCTGTCTGTGGGACGATGCATATAAATGATCCCATGCTGCTAATCGAAAAGAGTAGCCCATGAAGTGGCGATAGCGGGTTTCCTCTCTATATATATCTATGTAGTCCTTAACCATATGTCTGACGCTATATAACCGTAAATACAATGTGTTGACTGCGTTGTTAAATAAAACATTTCCTTCCTTCAAATATACCCACCTTTTTTGTGCAATCCATTCTTTAAAAAAAAATCTGAAAAAAAAGGAAAAAAAGAAAGCCGCATCGCCGCATCAATTCTTAGACTTTGGTCTGATCACCGACTTTCGTTTTCTTTGTTTTAGCAGCAGATGATGCTTCTTACACACCCGTTGGTGAGAACATCATTCGGTAGTTTTAGCAGCAGATGATGTTTCTTACACACCCGTTCGTGAGAACATCATTCGGTAGTTTTAGCAGCAGATGATGTTTCTTACACACCCGTTGGTGAGAACATCATTCGGTAGTTTTAGCAGCAGATGATGTTTCTTACACACCCGTTCGTGAGAACATCATTCGGTAGTTTTGATAACACACACTTGGTTACACATGTACGTGTGTTAACAATTTCAAGACATACAACTGGCTGCTCCTAAGTGATGATCAGGTCACCAATGCCCATACACCCAAAGAAAAAACAGCACGATCGAAATCGATTACACTGTGACGTATAGTTAACCTAATAAACATTTGTGTGTGATGCGAAAGTACAATGGCTGTAAATAACGTTTAGTCGAAAAGATGTTAAAATTTGCTTAAAACCTGGTTTTTGAGGATATGTAAGAAACAGAATAATGCATTCGTGTCCGTTAGATGCCATTTATCTTACAACTCGTTGTTCAAAAACGTATGAAATTCCCTTTTGCTCGTTAGATACATTTTAAAACAACTCGTTGTAAGATAAATGATATCTAACGACCACTCATGTATTATTCTCTATTTCATATGCACCATCACACAGACAGTACATACTACTGCCTTTGTTATAGCTCTGTAATAGTGTTCCAATGTTTGAAAATTTACTATGTTTTTATTCGTTTAAACTCATTTGTTCGTTTAGCCATTGTAAATTTGTGAATCAGTGCCTGTTATACCAAAAGCCATGGTCTGGGAACGTGCACATAAGAGATCCCTGGTTACTAATAGAAAATATGCAGCGGTTGGGTTTTTGTGCCGCCCCCCCCCCCCAACCCCACCCCACCCCACCCCCCCAAAAAGTTTTTAATAATAATAATGTCCAGATTTCCAATAGCCGAGAATTAATTAATGTGCTCTAGTGGTGTCATTAATCAACACTAACTTTTATTGTGATTCATGAAATAAACCCCTCATGACATTATTACAATGGGTGGTGACAGGTGTAAACTGTGTGTATTTGTAGATATTATTACGATGGGTGGTGACAGGTGTAAACTTTGTGTATTTGTAATGGTGCTGTTGTGACGTCACACACTGCGCTACACCTGTGACTCAAAAAGCCCCAACCTATCTGTGGCGGTCAAGGGGCGTCTCGCCAGTAAAATAGTCCCGATTGGCGGTCTCCCCTTACCCTGTCACACTTTGAACGCGTTTGAATCGCTTGTGAAATAGATATATAACCTTAATGAAACTTCTGTCGACAAACACTGAAAACATTGTCCCAGTGGTGCTCCCTTACCCCGCTTCTTCTGATTAATTTGGCGAGGCGGAGACTTTTCTTCTGTGGGAGTACTTTCCGCCATCTGTCGCGCACTTCTGTCACGGACATTCCTCCGTACACCGTTCAACTCTAAACGCTACGCCGTCCCAACCGGCTCTCTACATCACAGGGACAAAAAATCACGATCGAACATAATTTTATCACCATTCTAATGCCCGTGTTTTCCTTTGCATCAGCTATAAATGCACAGAAGTGATTTGTGAACGAAACAAGTTCACGTCTCGCGAGATAGCTCGTGCTAACGGCGCGTGGTATCGCGCCACCTGTGTGCAATTGAAATGGATCGGCTGCGACAGACGTGCCTGGGGTGTCGGGCTATTCTGTTTACCCGGCCGGCAGTTGTCAATCTGGTCGCATAATCGCAAAATTGTACCTGTAAATTTGAATTTATTGATGACATTAAAATGGGTTTGGCGACAATAGCACGAAAACTGGGCGGAGTGCGAGACACAAAGGCTTAGAAGATCCACTTTGAAGAGAAGAAAGTAGTTCTAGTGGCTAATTAACAGCAACTCTAGCATGAATGTCGGCTTTTTTTTTCAGTAAGTCAAAACGCATTAAGTGATAAAATCGTTAAGCTATTTTTTTGCATCAAACGAAAAAACACTATGGTTCTTTATTTAGATTTTTGGTTCGACTGGTTACAACTTGAAAAAGTAGTTGAACTTCTGTCACATGCGATGTTCATATCACGTTAAACCATAGATAAATGCTATTATTTCATTTCATTTCGTTTCATTTTATTTAAATACTAACTTCATAAAGATAAAAGGACTTGACAAGCCAGGTATATTTTAGAATTATCATCAAGGTACTAAATGCCCATGGTGTATAGTTTGTCGGTTTGTGGAGGGGCGGTGTGTTGGTCAGTGGTGGAGCGCACACCAGAGCTAGTAGGATCGATCTGCCTTGATGTTCCGTCGAGCTTTCTCACAGTCGTCCATTGCTTACAAGCAAAGGTTGTGTATGCCAAAGGTTGTGGTATGTACTGCCCTATTTTAGAATTTTATTATTGTTATTTTTTAGTTGAACTCAATAGTCGTAGTTCGAAATGTGTAAAATTGTTTTGTACGTTAACACTATTTTAACTTCAAATATTTATTAAAAACTTGAAAGCTCGGTGTAGTAACAAAGCCGTTATGTAAAACCAAATATGTTAGCTTTTGTTTGTTGCTGTTTTGTTGTTGATTGTTGGGTTTTGGTTTGTTTGTTGTTGTTGTTTGGGTTTTTTGTTTTATTTGTTGTTGGTTTTTTGTCTTGTTGAGAGTTTCCTTCTTGCCACAGACCATGTTTTTGATAAACACAGCATCATTTGTAGACGCGGTCGGTGGAGGATTGATCCCCGTCGGTGGGCCCATTGGGCTATTTCTCGTTCCAGCCAGTGCACCACGACGAGTATATCAAAGACCGTATGTCTGTAGAATGGTGCATATAAAAGATCCCTTGCTGCAAATCGAAAAGAGTAGCCCATGAAGTGGCGACAGCGGGTTTACTCTCTTAATATCTGTGTGGTCCTTGACCATATGTCTGACGCCATATAACCGTAAATACAATTTGTATTTGTTGAGTGCGTCGTTAAATAAAACATTTCTTTCTTTCATTTGTTGAATTCAAACATCACAGTGGGTACGGTGGTACCCGTTACATCACAGTGGGTACGGTGGTACCCGCTACATCACAGTGGGTACGGTGGTACCCGCTACATCACAGTGGGTACGGTCGTACCCGCTACATCACAGTGGTACCGAGTACATCACAGTAGGTACGGTGGTACCCGCTATATCACAGTGGGTACGGTGGTACTCGCTACATCACAGTAGGTACGGTGGTGCCCACTACATCATAGTAGGTTACAGACCATAAACGCAACGTTGTGTGTCGTAAAGTGGTCAACACCTGACACTGAGAGGAAACCAGCTGATGTTTCAATGCGCGGCGCGATCCCATTTCATTGTCATCCGTAAAGAACGATTTAAATGAGTCCTTCGTGATATCCGGGAACTTATCGCCATGTTTGGATTTCACTGACATTTTACACTAAATGTTAGTAATAAGGAAACATGTGCTACTGCTCGTACCGATCAGGTGGAAAGGCGGAGTTGTTTAGAGAGTGCGGTGCATTTGTTTGGTTTAACTACATCACTAGATTTATTAATCATCGGCTACTGGATGTCAAACATTTGATTCATTTTGACATTTGGTAATCCGCTACTCTTTTCCATTACAGGCAAGGCATTTTCTAAATGCATTTTTGCACAGACATGACAACACATACCACGGCCTTTGATATTTTGATATACTAGTCATGGGGCAGTGGTTGGACGGGGGGGGGGGGGGGGACATTAAGAGAATGTGTTCATCGAGAATGTTCGATTCTTCGCATTGGCTGATCCAGATTGGGGTCACTTGATTCCGTGACTCGTTTAGAGTTCCCTTTTAAAACACCCCTCCACAATATACATTAAAATGCCCTGAAAACACCCTTCGAGCTACATTATTTGTAAATTTTCGCAGGGCAGGCTTGATCTCGCTTCCTGTGAGATCTCGGCTCATTTGCTCTAGGAAAACCCAAATTAAAAACAAAATGTGTAGCCTCCCCCCTCCCTGTTACAAAATTCCGAATCTGCCCCTGTAGTGATCAAAGCACGTGACGCGACCTTCTACCGACTGAGGTAAATCCCGATCCGTTGAGCTACACTGTCAGGTGTTTATGGTCTCTTTTATTATAACTATGGTACGACTGAGGTAAATCCCGATCCGTTGAGCTACACTGTCAAGTGTTTATGGTCTCTTTTATTATAACTATGGTACGGCTGAGGTAAATCCCGATCCGTTGAGCTACACTGTCAGGTGTTTATGGTCTCTTTTATTATAACTATGGTACGGCTGAGGTAAATCCCGATCCGTTGAGCTACACTGTCAGGTGTTTATGGTCTCTTTTATTATAACTATGGTACGACTGAGGTAAATCCCGATCCGTTGAGCTACACTGTCAGGTGTTTATGGTCACTTTTATTATAACTATGGTACGGCTGAGGTAAATCCCGATCCGTTGAGCTACACTGCCAGGTGTTTATGGTCTCTTTTATTATAACTATGGTACGGCTGAGGTAAATCCCGATCCGTTGAGCTACACTGTCAGGTGTTTATGGTCTCTTTTATTATAACTATGGTACGTTCTGCGTTCTTCAGAGACAAAATACTGGTGTATTTTCAATTATTTTTTGTGTAAAGAACAGTCTATTACACTCTGGTGGTTTTACAACGACAATAAGAGGCAGACACATAATTAATTAAATATATCAGATGATGATATGCAGGAAGAACTATAACAGGAAAACAGATGCGCCACGAAATTGGAGCATACAGATTTCGAATTAAGTGATTGCTATTCTGTGCACAGATTAAATAGATACCTGGGAAAACGTCAGGTGCTAAATGTCTCGTGTTACCGAACACTTGAATGTTTTCTTCACGTAAGCGACTTCTCGTTAAACTATAGATATCAGTAACCAATCGACAGCGACGTTTAGCGGACGTTTGGGTGACATATTAAAATAAAGTTTAAAATCACTGGATGAATTACTCGGTGTTTTGCTAAAACTTAAAGATGACGAAACCCGCTAACAAGAATTGGATGATTTATGTCACGTGTTTACAAGATGGGCGTGGGCACGCGATCATCCGGTTGCCAGGATGACCCACAAGATGGCCGAATGACACCACTAAATCAATATATTAATATGATGTAGGAAACACGACTTGACCGAATCACATCACTAAAATGAATATTAATATGATGTAGGAAACACGACTTGACCGAATCACATCACTAAATGAATATTAATATGATGTAGGAAACACGACTGGACCGAATCACATCACTAAATGAATATTAATATGATGTAGGAAAACGACTGGACCGAATCACATCACTAAATGAATATTAATATGATGTAGGAAACACGACTTGACCGAATCACATCACTAAATGAATATTAATATGATGTAGGAAACACGACTTGGTGTCAATATTCAGCACGGCGGGCTATTCGGCATGATAGATGCCACACCGACCGCGCATCGAGCGAACGCCTTACTACTGGGCTACGTCCCGCCCCTTCACATATCAAAGGTGTGTGTAAAAGATCCCCGTCGGTGGGCCCATTGATCTCGTTCCAGCCGTGGTATGTACTAACCTGTCTCTGAGATGGTGCATATAAAAAATCCCTTGCTGCTAATTGAAAAGAGTAGCCCATGAAGTTCTAAACCATGGTTAGTGAGGGAGAAAAGGGTGTAGTGGTCTTACACCTACCCACTGAATCGCTAAAACTCGCTCTGGGTGGGAGCCGGCACCGGGTTGCGAATCCATTACCCTACCAGCCTGATGTCGGATGGCTTAACCACGACACCACCGAGGCCGGTCTCCACATACGTCTTCCACGTCCGTGGTCAATATCTGACTTAGGTCATCATTCGTTAACACTGTTTACTAACAACCTGAAGCGGCAATTCAAACGTTTTGCAATAAAAATGTTGGTTTGCATTGTCAAGAACAAAAACGACGAAACATACGCCACAATTAAAGCATGTAAAGTCGATTTCGGCTCAACTAGACAGCGAGTGTCTGTGTGTGTGGGTATGTAATAAAGCAGGTGTTTAGAACACAGGACGAGGCGCGTGGACGGAGATCAAACGAGATGGAGAGAATGAGGTAGCTGTTGGCACTTCCACGCCACTGCCTGCAGACTACAGCACTGATGGCAAACACTGACACGCCTCGACAGAGCCAATATGGCTTTTACTTTACAGGATCGTGGAGAGGGGATAAATATACTTGTGTTTAAACTTCTGAAGTCAAATAGTCGGCTTAGACGAACAATCGAAAGTTTGCCCATTGGCAGCTATTAGTGACCCTTAATGCGCAGTGGAAACCACGTGACAGGATGTGTGTTAATCGACCGGAACTTTCTCTCAGAACCCTCGGGAGTATGGATATTTAGCTAGATACCAATATGAAGATATTGTCCCTAGGGATACCAATATCAATTTAGTGTTACGTACAGGCGCATAATCGTAGAGAGCACAGACAAAACGACGCGGCCATTGATGAAAGAGGTCCTCGGTTAGAAGTAGGTCTACTGCCTCAGAGGAACATTGTGTATTTAATAAAGGGTCCACCTCATAACACAGTATGGTCAGAGTCTGCTGTAGAAATACGCACAGCAAAAGGAAGCTTTTTTCAATGCCGTGTTACTATTAACATTAACTTAGTCGTAATAGGTCGATGACCGCTAGTACGTCCAGAATTCACTAATCTCCACTACTGTGGTACAGATGTCAAACGATTTGTGACAGTCTACCAGAGCAATTTCAAACCAAACTACTGCAGAAAAAGAGACAAAAAACTAAATTGCTGAAGCTAATGGATTTTGTTGCACGTTTTTCGAGGATTTTTGTTTTATTTTGGGGGTTTGGGGGATTTGTGTTTTGTGTTTTGTTTTGTTTTGGGGTTGTTTAGTTTTTGACAAAGTACATACAGTCAACAGGCTGAATCACTGAAGCACAATTTCAAACATGGCGCCACCATTAAAAATAAAAAAATGTATTACCTGTTTATCTTTTCTAGTCTGTGGTCACCAAACGTATTACAGAGTGACAAGTGATATTTTAAATTTTTTGTGTTTAGTGTTTACCTAACAGTTTTCTGCAGTGTTTTCGTTTTAAATAGCTGTAGTAGGCTGCCACAGATGTCGTGTATATGACAACGGTTATGTATCACTTGTAATGTCGTGTATATCGCTTATTAGACGTGTTAACCTAAAAACTATCAATATCTTTGCTACAGCCGTCAAACAAAGCGTGATTATAGAAGACATGCTCGAGACCGATATCGCCGAGTTATTGCCAACTGCAGAACCTGCCCAAATGGCGGTCACGTGTATCGAAGACAAACGGTGGAATGGCGCGCTCGCCTCTTATTACGAGTTCACTGACGTCTGCACGTCGCGTGCAAAGGTCACGCCACCGATACACGGGGTCATCTTTACAGCGCAGACGATACACACACAGATACATGTGTGTCATAACCTGATGTGTGCCAAATCCCGTCTCAGCGAGTTGACTCCACCCGAGACCTCACAATGGACGCACGCCGTGAATACACTTGACGCGCTGCTTACAACTGGAATTACATGTCGACGTTCAACACGTTTGTAAAAAAACATGTTTGTTTTGGTACGCAGTGTCTTGTTTTCCACATGTTTCTCGCGTGTGAGCTATGAATGGTGGGATACCGGTCGCTGTAATTTGCTAATGATATTATTTAGTTGTGGACAATTCCTCGGTGCAGTCAAACTTGGGCGAGTAAGGTACCAGTCTAGTCTGGTCCCAAGTGATACAGATTCTAAACGTAATTGTTCGTCAGTTGTCAGTATACTCGTTCACCAGTATCTAACTCTGGCTACGTCCCGGTGTGCGCGCCCACCCAGTATCAAACCCTGGCTAAGCCCCGGTGTGCGCGCCCCGATGTCCGCGCCCACCCAGTATCTAACTCTGGCTACGTCCCGGTGTGCGCGCCCACCCAGTATCAAACCCTGGCTAAGCCCCGGTGTGCGCGCCCACCCAGTATCAAACCCTGTCTAAGCCCCGGTGTGCGCGCCCACCCAGTATCAAACTCTGACTACGTCCCGGTGTGCGCGCCCACCCAGTATCAAACCCTGGCTAAGCCCCGGTGTTCGCGCCCTCCCAGTATCAAACTCTGGCTACGTCCCGGTGTGCGCGCCCTCGCAGTATCAAACTATGGCTACACCAATGTGATTATGTTAGTTACACCTTGCTGTTGCATCACTTAAAACCATGTTAGCTTAATTTAATTTACAGAATAATAATCTATCTTGGTATAATTAACACACAACGCGTCAACATTCACTTTGCTGTCAAACGTTACGCCACATCGATTAGACTAAATTATATCCAGTTTTAGAATTCAGTGAAAAAAAAAAAAAAAAAACTATATCAAAAAAAAGAAGAAGATATTTCTTTTTCAAATATCTCTAAGGAAATCACAGCCTTCAAAGAACCGCAAATCTCTTCCAGCTTGATCAAATAAGCTCCACCACAGGAGAGAATTAATTAAATAATGCTCACTTCGATTATTTAATTAACGCTTTCAATTTTCACCCGAGCAGTTCGGATGTGAATTTTCACAGTATCTTAACAACTCGTATGACACAAAACTGACTAAAATGATGGTGGTTTTTTTTTAGCTTATTGTAATAAGGAATTATTTTGATTGCCAAAAGATCGTCTCTTGCTGTCAATACTTGCCGAGATTCCAGTCACCTTGCAATGCAAGTTCTGGTGAAACGCAGGCATTTATTTCCAAGCGGAACCAGTTGATCAAACAAAAGCAAACCCGACTTTTTGCTGTAGGCGACGAGTCTCATACAAGTATAATAAAGTTAAAGTTGGTTTTGTTTAACGACACCACTAGAGCATGTATTTGGTAATTCTGACATACAGTCCTACGGGACCTCGACTACATTTTCTCACTATTATCCTGTTCGATTATTTAGACCCAAAGTTTTTTGCAAATGTTACGTTTATTTCCTATTCGATATTTGTTTTCTTTGCATTTACATGAAAACAAACCCAAACCCCGACAGGTTTTATATACAAATCATCATATAAAATGCACGAAGTTGACTTAATTCCACTTTTTAAAAATCTCTGTGTCTTTTGAATGCACGTTATTTCTCCTATAAATAACTAAGGTCATTTGCATATCAAAAGCATCATTCTATAGTGCGTTTCAAACTAATGTTCGGTTCTATCGTCCTATCCGCACAAATCGTAGTATGATCTATATTTAAGAAAATATCTGTGAACATGAAGCAGGCGCGGATTCAGGTGGGGAGTTCAAGTGACAAAACCTCAGTTTGAAAAAAAAACATGTATCAAATATTATAATTATATTGTGGAATACACAAGCGCGCGCGCTGAAGGGAGAGACAGACAGAGAGAGAGAGAGAGAGAGAGAGAGAGAGAGAGAGAGAGAGAGAGAGAGAGAGAGAGAGAGACACGTCATTTATGTAACGACGCACTCAACATATTTTAATCTATGGTTATATGGTTATAGGGAGAGAGAGAGAAGAATATGGTATGCATGCGATTGGTGGAGGTGTGACCCTCTGCACAACCCCAACCCCACTTAAGGCTTCTTTTGTATATGGAGCGGGACGTAGCTCAGAGGCAAAGCGTTCGCTCATGGTAGGTCGACTGATCGATCCCACATGGTGGACCCATTGGATTGTGTCTAGTTCCAGCCTGTGCACCACAACTGATGTATAAAGGCTGTGGTATGTGCTATCCTGTCTATGGGATGGTGCACATAAAACGTCCCTTATTGCTGATCAAAATTGCTTATCGGAAACAGTGGCCCATGTGGCGGTAGCAAGTTTCTTTCTCACTGTCATAATGCTCCTTAACCGTTTTGTCACATAAACGTATATCAAATGCGTTGAGTGTGTCGTTAAATAAACATTTCTCTCGTATGTATGTGTAGTCTATATGCATTTCTAGTCGATTAGTTTATAGGTTGTTAGGTTGTTTGATAGTGAATGATATGGAAATAAATTGTTTTTGGTGTTAAAGAGTTCATGCATACATTAAAGTAATACTCCTGATGGGTATGGAGAAATAACTTAATCAGTCGACGAACTCATTTCTTCATCACTATCTTCGTTAAGGGGGACTATCACAGGGGGTATTTTATTTCTTATAAAACTATTTTGTTTTCTAAAATCTTCTTCGATCTTTATTACATGTTTAACTGCGTCAGAGAAGTGTGTAGGTGTGACAGTGTTCAATGCATGTGCAAGTTCTCTCCGCACAGTGGTAATTTTACCATCATTATGACGAGCTATGTGCCCTTTGACTTGACTCCAGATCAGTTCTATCGGATTGAGTTCAGAATGTCTTGGCGGCAGTCTTAGACACAAGTGCCCATGACGTTCAGCAATATCATCAGTAACAAATTGCTTTGCACATTTGTTACTTTTCACAAGTTCATAAAGAACTGGCTTTGTCATGTTACTCTCAAAAGGTATATTTTTGTTTCGTAGCCACGACTGAATTTCTTCCTTTTTAGCGTTTAGTGCAGGACATCGTGTAATCTCAGTTAATTTGTTGTGGTAGCTTGCGTTATCCATGACGATAACAGAAGGTTCTGGTAGAGAAGGCATAAGTTGTTCTTCAAACCATTTGATGAAATTTTCATGATTCATCTCACCATGATAGTCTCCGTCTGTTTTTTTAGTCTCAAAGATCAATTCACAGTCATCTATCAATCCATATTTATCACAGCCAGCATGACAAATAATAAGTCTTTTTACCTTCCCAGTCACCGAACAAAGTTTAGGAACTCGATCAGCAGCGTCTGATTTCGGCAGGTGATTGGCGGTACTTGTGCCCGGGTGGATATCTGTCCAGTGTGGTTGACATTCACCCAGGTCTCATCTTGATACACTATTAAATACCCCTGTTCTCGTAAACTGGATATTTCATGGAGATAGGACAGTCTCCTGTCTGATATATTGGCGTCCTCAAAAATCACTTTTCCGGTTGTAGACATATGTTGGTATTTAAAATCGAGGTCATGGAGTGTTCTTCGTAAAGTTGATATGGATATGTTGATTCCACATTCCTCCCTTAAAGCCACGTTAATCTTATGCAATGTAGGTAATTCGCCCTCTCTATAAAATCTGTATACTCGTCGTCTAATAACATCTTTATCAAATAAATTGATGAGTTTTCGGTCGCGTTTTGTAACAGTGATTTCTGTGCTTGGATTCGTAGAGCTTAGATTTTTCACAGTTCTTTTTACTGTTGAAACCGAAACTTTTAAGTGCAGCGGCAACTCGATCGACAATTCGATAAGAAGCATACCTAGGTCTACCGCGCTGATATTCATCTTCAAAATAATCGAAAACGTTCTTAATACACGATTTTACATCAACTGAAGTGTTTTTCGATTTACCCATATTTTTCCTCAAATAACAATAACAAGAATGTCGACTAATACATTTTCAATGAATTTATATACCCTACCTAACTTGTATTTTACGTAGTTTACACATTGCTACAATAGCACGTGCAGTCATAGATCGAAATAATGATGTTATTGACCAAGCAATGCTATCGTATTTTGAAGATTCAGGGCTGTGTCTGCGGGATGAAAAAGTGGTTGAACCCATACGAGTCCGAACGATAGCCCTTTGGTTTTTCGCATTACAAATGTAACACCCAACCCCCAAACCCCAGCCCCTAGCACCACCCTAAATACTATATATATATATATATATATATATATATATATATATATATATATATATATATATATATATATATATACGTATGAGTTCCCAATTTAGAGGCAAATTAAATAACATTTTTATTATTATTTGATGTTGGTGGCCTTTGACATTTTATCCCCCCCCCCTGGCCTTCTGGGTCCGGCCCTGCATTAAATTTATTTATAAATTTGTGTTTTGTGTTTATTACTGTGCTACACCTCAGTTGTGTTAGGTTAGGTATGGTATGCTAATATATATAATTGATATAATAAAATAAAAATACATAATACATTAGCTAAATTTATTAAATATAATGCACCTACAAGAAAGGGTTACATGTTCTGTTTGTTTACATCTATGTTTAACGGAAAGATTACACAATGCTGTTACACACTGCAAAACAATAATAACCTTGATTTAGTGAAACAAGCTATAATGGCCTTCTCGTAGCCTCAGATCCCAATGTTTTTATATGCAAATGACCTTAGTTATTTATAGGAGAAATAACGTGCATTCAAAAGACACAGAGATTTTTAAAAAGTGGAATTAAGTCAACTTCGTGCATTTTATATGATGATTTGTATATAAAACCTGTCGGGGTTTGGGTTTGTTTTCATGTAAATGCAAAGAAAACAAATATCGAATAGGAAATAAACGTAACATTTGCAAAAAACTTTGGGTCTAAATAATTGAACAGGATAATAGTAACAAGGACACAATATTAAGTGTCACATCGAAACCTGCAGGATGACAGTGGCGATGAATAGAGACCCAAAAATAAACCCTTCACTGTCCAAGTATTGTGTTGTGGTGTGTACATGTGTGTATGAATATTGCACGGATATTACATGATAAAATAAAACAATATAAGTGGCCGTCTTGCCAGTAACAAAAGAACTGAGGGTGTTCTCTCCACAAAATACCATATTCCAAACAGAACATCGAAAATTGAAATAAAATATTAAAATAAATATTAAAATGCATTGAACATACACATATATACTCCCCGTTACATTTGATTATGTTAGGTACACGTATTACAATCATCAGGCAGTGTTAAATAATCCTCACTGTGAGTGTTAAATTAGAAAGTGCCAACAGTTCTCAATACTAAAGCCAGATATTGACATGGCATTGTTCGTTAATAGCACTGATAAACAGTCCGACACTACACGACCATCTAATACGTCGCCAGTATTAGCAGTCAATTACTCGGACAATCGTCTTGTGTAACGGCGCAACAACGTCGTGGTCGTTCGGATGACGTGTTCTCGGTTGACGCTGGTGTTAAATATGTTCTCATTATGCGCATGTCAGTCGGTGGATGTCACCGTTGTGTTTCGATTCACGGCGTCACGGCTGAATGCACGACATAGCATAACGTTATTGATTGCGTAACGGTCGCGTGTCACAGCCAACATATTACGAGCCCACGATGGGAAGTGTCACCCCGTTAAATTAACACCTTTTTGTCCAGTCTCAATATCACATGAAACATTGGTTTATGTCATTAGAGCAATAACACGATATACACGGACACTAACAGGAGCGATAGCTGGTTCCGCCCACGGTCAGACTCGTACGCTCGAATACGTCCATTATTTAGACTGTACGTCGCGTTGTTTTCACTTCAAACAAGAACCGTATGCTCAGTTTGCGCTGCTTAGATGTTTACAGTGAGGCACTTTAACCACAGACCACACACAAGGGGAGGTAATACCGTGGTGGATTACGTAACTCGATGATTACATGCGAGAAAGAACTCCACAAAACAAGGGCGAGTTCTAGTGACGTCGGCCATGTTTGTGCCCCGTGTAATTGACTCTGCGCCCCTTTGATGTGGCTGTCTGTTTAGTACCTGGGCTTGCCAGCTCGCGGTTTGCTTGACAGTTTCGTCCTGTTAACGAGCTATAACGAGGACGACTCTCAATCAGTCCCGGACTCGTTGTCTTGTAGTGACTGCGACAATAGGCACACCACAACAACTAGTACAGGATGTAATGCTTAACACTTTATTCCGACGGTAGATGGCGCACGTCGGAACTTGTGTAATTGTCCCACTTACAGATGATCAAGCTGACCGCGAGTCGCGCGTCTTTCACAAGTTTATTATCACAATTGTCTCGTCCTCCTAAATGAACGACAATTTGTCAAACACGTATTTTAGTTATAGTGATAAACAGAATCACTGTGAGCACTGAACCGTAACTTCTTCCTTTCTGTTTCCTTTTTTCCCTTTGTGCTTGCATCCTTGATTATGAAAATTACTGAAATGTGAAATAGATGTTGTAGTGAATAAAGTTCCGGTAAGAAAAGAGGGCGTTTCCGAAAAAACGAATCCCTTTTATGTGGCCAGTTTCCATTCGTCCATGTTTGCACAGGTGCGATCACACTTTCACACACCATCAATATCTTTAGTTCATTTTATTTTTATATTTAATAGTAGTAAGTAGTAAAATGCTACTTATATGTTTGGCAACTTGCATTTGAATAATACAATGGAGGTATTAGTTGGGTGGGTCGCAAGGTGACAAAGAGAAGCCTAAAGCTAATTGGCAGCAAAAAATATGTTTTAAATCCCAATAAGCGTTTTGTAATTCATTATTACTGATAGCACAATTGAAAACAAACTTTGCATAGATTCGTGTGACGTGTGTCCGAGTGGAATGGCGTCATATATACAGTATTCGATAGATTCATGTGACGTATGTCCGAGTGGAATTACGTCATATATACAGTATTCGATAGATTCATGTGACGTATGTCCGAGTGGAATGGCGTCATATATACAGTATTCGATAGATTCATGTGACGTATGTCCGAGTGGAATGGCGTCATATAAACAGTATTCGATAGATTCATGTGACGTATGTCCGAGTGGAATGGCGTCATATATACAGTATTCGATAGATTCGTGTGCATTAAGAGTCATATGTCAAAGTTGAAACTACAATATTTTCTTATTTTCGCTTTTATTTGTAATAAATAACTACAAATTAATCGATTCCACACATAGTCTTTCCATAATTAACTAATATTTTTTAAAAGTCTTGCACTAGAAGACAAGCGGGATTTCCTGATTTTATTATTATTATTATTATTATTATTATTATTATTTTGGGTTTGTTTGGTTTTTTTGTGCTAAATACAGCATCGTCACCATCTTTGTTTCTTTTATCAGCTGACCGCCAAGAATTCTGAGTAAACTTATTGCGTTGAATATATACGCATGAAACAGTGACGTCACTCGTTAATGCGTGTGACACACAAGATTTCTCTTAAAATAATGTTTTTTCTACTAGTCCTAGGGAATTATTTGATTGGATTTTTTGTTATTAGGCATATAGTTGAAGGTATAAATTTTATGTTTCAAAGCAAAAAATTAATAAATATTGTTGGCAGGAACTGCCATTATTGCAACTTGGACATAGCACATAAACTGCCTTTGTTTTCGTTTTGGGGGTGTACTGTTAAAATACTCATTTGGTAAATACAGTATCCAAATACGAAAGTCACCCATTTAAGATTTCAAAGTTGTAAGCAGTTAGTAAAGTTGGGACTGAACAGTAACACTAAATATGAAGTATGTAGGCGTTAAAAACTAAGACATATCAACAGATCTTTAACCAAGTTTTAAAAAAACCTTGAAGTACCCTCGATGGGGCTGGAGTATGTAGTTGAAAGAATCTCATTTGATGCTAAATATTAAAGCGTCATCAAATGTCCAATACATCTTCAATCTAGATTAACCACGTGTTAACCAACACAATGTAACAGACTGTTTTGTTTTTTTTACACAGAAGACATGAAACAAACTGGAATATTTATTGAAATGTTTACGACGGTTAGTGACCAGATGGTGACAAATGTTGACGCATCATGTATATTATAGAAGCCAATGCTCCTCACACTGTGATTTTACATAGTTATATAAATATTATTTTCATATACTAACCTTTTGTGACACCCTATAGCCGATGTGTATTTTTGTATTCATTCGTTTTCATTAACGAATTGCCACATAGCTATCGATTTTGAGAAACAAACACCAGTACATGTGGGATCCACTTAGGGAGTTGGAAAGAAAGTTTGTTTTGTTTAACGACACCACTAGAGCACATTGATTAATTAATCATCGGCTAATGGACGTCAAACATTTGGTAATTATGACTCGTAGTCATCGGGGGAAACACGCTACATTTTTTCTAATGCGGCAAGGGACCTTTTATATGTACTTTCCCACAGACAGGAAAGCACACACCACGGCTTTTAATATACCAGTCGTGGCGCACTGGCTAGGGACTTGTATGCCATGAGCTAGCGCTAATCAGACGAAATGTCAACCATGTATGTCTACATCCTGCGTCCACGTTCATCCTGCTTCCTTGAAGACTTGGTAGAACTGCGTGAAATAACATTTAAAGATACGAAATGTTCTTCTGTTTTACACAGACCATGCAACACTGTCACGCTACTCGTGGTGAGACGTGGCACGGCTTGTGGTCAACAAATATTGTGTAATGTGGAAAGTAAATGGCTGCAACTTCATCAGAACTGGCATCAACTATCAGCCACTAAAATGCAGCATCGCAATTTGGTGCACAGATAGGGTAGTGAAGAAGGCTTCTTGTCACATTTGTATTTATGGGTTTTACGATAGAAGTATTGCAGAGTATTTGTATTCATTGGTTTACGGTAGAAGTATAGTAAAGTATTTCTATGCATTGGTTTACGGTAGAAGTATAGTACAATAGGTTTACGGTACAGTTATTTTAAAGTATTTGTATCCATTGGTTTATGACAGAAGTATAGTAAAGTATTTGTATCCATTGGTTTTACGGCAGATGTATAGTAAAGTATTTGTATCCATTTATTTATGACAGAAGTATAGGAAAGTATTTGTATCCATTGGTTTACAGCAGAAATATATTAAAGTATCTGCATTAGTTTTATGGTAGAAATATAGTATACTATTTGTATTCATGGAAAATATGTTGATTGACATATTGCGTGTAGGGTTTTAATTTAGAGTTCCGCATGGCCTATCGAACGTAATATGGTGTCGATTACGGTATTAATCGTTTAAAAGTGTCTTAAAAGCGAAGACCAGAGACAGTCAAGGTAATGGCGTCTTTGATACGGCAGGTCATCTTTCAGATGGGTAGGCCTAGTAAATAAAACTGAGCTGTGACGGGTAATAAACGCACAAACAGGGTTTGATGACACGCAAAAGTGTCCCCGTCCTTCAGCAGGGGAATCCAACCTGCGACAGATGGGCTGACCAAGATTCCGACCGACTCCTTTATGTCGGTTATGTTGCGGGGTGCAACAGATGGCGATATTGCTGGGATATTATAGTTCTTTTCACTGTTATAGCACGGCACAGAAGCTCGCCCAAAGGCCGCTACACAGAGAAGTAATGGGGTGACTGGCGGACGCACAGACGTAGAGACAGACGGACGGCGTGGCGCTGACACGTTTCTGTTGTATCTCTTGAATTCTAATAGACACATACTATTACACACGTATTACACCAGTACAAGGTGATGTATTAATATTATCATATACACATTCATATACATACTATTATACAATGCATAACACACACAATACGCATATGCAATGCTAGAGAGACAGAGACAAAGACCAGAGTAATATGACACGTATGACGACAGGTTTATAATATTACCTGTGTGGCATGATGTTTGTTAACCAGTTCAATATGTAGCTGTGCTATAAGTTGTAAAACAGTGGCGTCTTGGTTAAGCCATCGGATTGTTACGTACAGGGTTCGCAGCCCGGTACCGGCTCCCACCCAGAGCGAGTTTTAACGACTCAATGGGTAGGTGTAAGGCCACTACACCCTCTTCTCTCTCTCACTAACCACTAACAATTAACAACTACCCCCCTGTCCTTAACAAACAGCCCAGATAGCTGAGTTATGTGCCCAGGACAGCGTGCTTGATCCTTAATTGGATATAAGCACGAAAATAAGTTGAAATTATTAGGTAGTAAATGATATCGGTTTCGGTAACCTGGATGTTTCAGCAGCCACCAGTCACAAGGTGAGAATCGACGCTAACTACATTCGATACTTTCTACAAGTAAAAACGATACTGTGTCGACGGTTTCTCAATACTACATATTTGATGTTTTCACTATTTCTAGTAACTGTGTAACCGTTGCATGTATTTACTTAATCAACAGCACAATATAACAGTAAATTAAATTTGAATATCGGTATCTGACCTTTATTATATATAATATATTAAACTGATCTTATATCAATAAACGTTTCTCGTGTTGCTGGTATGAGGCAGGACGCCGGTCAGTGTTCGTCTCAGGCCCCATGAGGATTAACGTTAAAGTTTGTTTTGTTTAACGACACCACTAGAGCGCGTTGATTTATTCATCATCCGCTATTGGATGTGAAATATTTTGGTAATTTTTGACCCGTAGCCTTAGAGGAAAGCAGGTTAATTTTCCCATTAACAGCCAGAGATGTTTTATAGGCACTTCCCCATTGACAGGATAGCAATGGGTCGAAGAATTGCTTGTTATAAGTGAATTAAAACACTTTTTGTTCCTTCCAACTGGAGTACAACTGTATATAAAAACCGTGTTATATGATGTTATAATGGGATAAAATAGATCCCCGGAGGAACAAGAAAATGTTAGATGCCAAGTAGCCGAACTTTAAAATGCGCTGATATTGTGTTATGCTGCTGTTTATGATGATGATGATGGTGGTGTTTACATATCTCCTCACTATAATATTTCAGTGACGAATCCTTCAATACCAAAATGTTTCTAACATTCAGGCAAATAGTCCTTACTACAAACCCCTTCCCCTTCCACCTTCAAGACCCCGCCGACTAGACTAGAAAGCGAAACAGAAAGACACCTAAACGATCGTGAAAGCCATCACCCAACCGTTTTGTGTGTTTACCTTGAGGTGCAATACATCAATCAGTTGCATGTAAGCCCTCACTGGCCAGTAAGACTCGCTATATTCTGGCTGTAGCGTTGGAAGGAAAAACACAATGGTACAAGTCAGCCGAATAGACCACTAAGTACAGGACGCACCCGTCTATAGCCCTCACGTTGCGTCCATTTATTAAAAACCCTAAATGGAATTTCATCATATGTTTGTTGTACTATTGCCGATTGTCGAGTGACTGTGGGGGGGGGAGATGGCGGCACGTGACGCGCGTGGCCTTTCTGCTATTGGGCCACTGGAGCACCCTGGGTATTCAGGGTACACAATGTCAATACATCGAGTCCCGCACAGCTGGGGTCAGCACGGGCGCTGTTCACATTCATTATTGTACTTAAATCCTATTTAATTTTACAGCATCCCTGTGTTCTCCCATACAGCACAACGCGCGTAGATATGTCTCATAGAACCCATTCATTGGAACAAACAGCAATCTCCGTTTGGCAACAAGCGAATTCCCGCACTTGTTAGAAACCAAACGTGATTACCTGTTCCAGCCGGCTGACTCTCTCTGATTATTGCCCATTAAGTGTCTATTAGAAGCCCTGAGAAGCGAACGGGTTTTTTGTCCGGACAAAGCCGAGATGTGACAACCCTACACACGTAACAAGACGTCCAGTTACCTTACACTGTACACCTTATAGTGGCGTATAGTACCTAATACTGTACCCACCCATTTAATATATAGTGACGTATAGTACCTAATACTGTACCCATCCATTTAATATATAGTGGCGTATAGTACCTAATACTGTACCCACCCATTTAATATATAGTGACGTATAGTAACTAATACTGTACCCACCCATTTAATATATAGTGACGTATAGTAACTAATACTGTACCCACCCATTTAATATATAGTGACGTATAGTAACTAATACTGTACCCATCCATTTAATATATAGTGACGTATAGTACCTAACATTGTACCCAACCATTTAATATATAGTGACGTATAGTAACTAATACTGTACCCACCCATTTAATATATAGTGGCGTATAGTACCTAATATTGTACCCATCCATTTAATATATAGTGGCGTATAGTAACTACTACTGTACCCACCCATTTACTATATAGTGACGTATAGTACCTAATACTGTACCCATCCATTTAATATATAGTGACGCATAGTACCTAATACTGTACCCACCCATTTAATATAGAGTGACGTATAGTACCTAATACTGTACCCATCCATTTAATATATAGTGG
>NC_054702.1:115441260-115451260 GCF_016097555.1 Gigantopelta aegis
AGATATACACTTGGTTACCTTTAACTACACCTAACACTGAGACAGACATAATTGTAACACTGCAGTGTCCATTGGTGGCATTATACTCTACACTTGTTACCTTTACAACTACACCTACACACTGAGACAGACATAACTGTAACCCGGCGTGGTCATTGGGTGGCACATTAGATATACACTTGTACCTTTGACTACATTTAACACTAAGGCAAATTTGTACTTCAATCAAGTTTGTACAAAAAGATAATATTGCAGTAATTAATGCTTTGTTAATAACATATCAATACTATGCATGGGGTTTCGAACATTGAAAGAAAGAAATGTTTTATTTAATGACGCAATCAATACATTTTAATCATGGTTATATGACGTCTGACAGGTGGATAAGGACAACACAGACAATTATAGAGGAAAGTCACTGGAGACACTACATGGGCCACTGTTTGCTTCGATTAGCAACATGGGGTGTTTTATATGCACCATCCCACAGACAAGATAGTACATACCACGGCGTTTGTTACACTAGTTGTGGAGGAATGACTGAAACAAGAAATAGCCCAGTGGACCCATCGACAGGGATCGTTTCTAGAGCGACCACGCATCAGGATAGTACTTGATTACGTTTGTCAAGATGACACACTGTGAGCAAGGACTCTGGATTAAAGCTCTCTATCTAGTTACGGTTAGAACACGTCTACCCCGCGACCAGACTATGAAGATTTTAATTACTAGTTTGCTGACCTGTCAGGACTGACCTGCAGACACCCGTGTCACTTACGTGACGCTTGGAGGAAGCCTGAATCTTTACATCATTCAGAAATTCCAGCACTCAAATTATTACTTTGATGATGACCTTACAGCGTCCTGTTCGGACTACAAAAGATCTGGACAAGTTCTACATCATTCACAGAAGGAGTAGCTCGGCTGGCCAGGACCACTGTCGTAATTGCTCGTTAGGCAAGCGGCGTCTTGTGGTCAGAGTGTGAGTACCGACAGACAACAGGACGGTGTGTAGTCGCATTGTCCGACAGACAAAGACCCTCACAGGGCAACAGCGACAAATGAACACCTCACAGCCGCTCTCACAAAGCCTCCATTACATCTCGCGGAGCGCGAGTCCAGGAATCTGTACCCACCATATGGACATCATTATTGCCGACAATCTCTGACCCACGTTGAAGAACTAGGTCCGCCCCTCTTGCCAGAACTCCCAAGTACCCACAGGGAGGCCCGGGGGATTGTTCACAGCTTGCGATTTCTCGAAATGGACTTTAGTTGAATACCGTGGACATGTGACACCTGATTTGCCAGATAAACTTCTCAGCACCTCGGACGGGCAACCTTCCAGTAATTGATGTGTTTCGTGCGTGAGGTAAACCCATTGCAACCGGCCAATTATTCAAGGTGTTTTTTTAACGAGAAATTCCCTCTTCGATTTGTGTACAACAGTGGCAAACTGTTGATTAAAATTTTGCTTTGACAGATATTTTTCTAACTCCATGCAAATCAGCGGATCGCCCCCTGTATATTGTCTGTTACCACAGAACATTTCGTTGGTCTGTTTTAATGTGGTAGAAAGAGTCCATCGACAGAATTAAACACGCGTTTTATCGAGTACAGAGTCTTTTGTAATTTGTAACACAACCCACCGACAACTAGAGTTCTCTGAAACTGTTTATAATAAAAGTCGAAATGTTACAGGGCGATACGTTTGTCCTGGACGTAACCAAAACAGCAACGTATTGGGAATAATCTAATTCTCATTCATAAAACGACAGACGTGGAAAGATATATATACTCCCATCTCCAAAACCTAAATAAAAACGTAACCCCACCAGAAAAAAAAGAATAACAGCACACACCAATGAACAAAAATAGACCCAAAACTATCATGAAAAGAAAAGAAACCCGATAACAAGAAAAACAATCCTAGAAGTAACAAAAACAGCCAGACTCTGTAACATTTCGACTTAGAGGAAGCGCACATGCGTATTAATCACACGACGAAGAGGACTCAGGACATTTGACCCTGTCAACTGATAGCAGAAGCACACACGTGTATTAACCACACGAGCCCTGGGTTTGTGTCTGGCATCAGGCGAGATAGTCAAGCGAGACTTCAGCTCTCTAACAGATTGCCAATAGTGTGGTACAGCTCTAACAGATTGTCCATAGTGTGGTACAGCTCTAACAGATTGCCCATAGTGCGATACAGCTCTAACAGATTGTCTATAGTGTGGTACAGCTCTAGCAGATTGCACATAGTGTTGTACAGCTCTAACAGATTGCCATAGTGTGGTACAGCTCTAACAGAGTGCCCATAGTGTGGCATAGCTCTAACAGATTGTCCATAGTGTGGTACAGCTCTAACAGATTGTCCATAGTGCGGTACAGCTCTAACAGATTGTCCATAGTGTGGTACAGCTCTAACAGATTGTCCATAGTGTGGTACAGCTCTAACAGATTGCCATAGTGTGGTACAGCTCTAACAGAGTGCCCATAGTGTGGTACAGCTCTAACAGATTGTCCATAGTGTGGTACAGCTCTAACAGATTGTCCATAGTGTGATACAGCTCTAACATATTGTCCATAGTGTGATACAGCTCTAACAGATTGTCCATAGTGTGGTACAGCTCTAACAGATTGCCCATAGTGCGGAACAGCTCTAACAGATTGCCCATAGTGTGGTACAGCTCTAACAGATTACCCATAGTGTGGTACAGCTCTAACAGATTGTCCATAGTGTGGTACAGCTCTAACAGATTGCCCACAGTGTGGTACAGCTCTAACAGATTGCCCATAGTGTGGTACAGCTCTAACAGATTGCCCATAGTGCGGAACAGCTCTAACAGATTGCCCATAGTGTGGTACAGCTCTAACAGATTACCCATAGTGTGGTACAGCTCTAACAGATTGTCCATAGTGTGGTACAGCTCTAACAGATTGCCCATAGTGTGGTACAGCTCTAACAGATTACCCATAGTGTGGTACAGCTCTAACAGATTGTCCATAGTGTGGTACAGCTCTAACAGATTTTAGACTAATGAAGCATTTTTCTTGCTGATATCAGTCTCTAAACACGACGGGTTTCTGGTAGTTCTATTGTTTTGTAGTGGCCTAAATGGATTTTATTTTCCAATAATTTCGTACGGAAGAAAAAAAAAATATTAGGAATTGAAATGAGGTTTACGTTACTATAAACATTAAGACGACCACAAACACATTATTTATACAGACACTGACATTTAAATAAATGTAACAGAAAAATCAACCTCCACTGAGGGGATTCCAACTACGGACTCTCAGTGCGAGAATCCAGCGCTCTACCAACTAAGCTAATAGGGCAATTCCAACTAGCTACTGTCAGTAGGATCACTTTATACCAACACTACTACATATGTATAAATAAAATATAATTGTGGTACTAGTAAAAAATCCCCACCCACAAACCCCTCTCTATTACTGGGAAACATTTCACAATGCAAACAACTCAGGACAGTGTTTTAATTGTGACAAGCGACATTTTCTCACATAACTCAGTCCGAACTATACCGGCGCGCACACTTGTTGACGAAGACACCGCACATTGAACGACGGCATCCACCCCCATTAACCCCCGCCGGCGTGCTGCACATTCCTCCACGTCACTTCAGAGCAAAGGCGTTTGGTTTTGAGAATACCACGACGTTACGTGTCAGACGCAATAAACCCTATACCCCCCCCCCCCCCCCCCCCCCCCCCCCCCCCCCACCAACTGACCACACTGATATCGTACGTAAATAACAATTCCATCTGATAGAACTGAAAGCAAATCCATTCTGATCACTAGATGTGGACCGCCACAATAGAACACGGTTCAGATTCCGTTACTCTGTACCCGGCAAGTTCACGTGACCTGCGCGTGCTCGCATCAGGTGGCACACGCAGGAGACAATGGGTCACATGTCAGGTGCCAGACTCGTGTTGTACAACTTTGTGTGTTAGTTTTAACAAGAAATACATGAATCCAAAGAGAAATGTTCAGTGAAAGGAGAGAAAGAAATAGATATCTAACGGTACCATAGCACAGTTTGAATACGCCATGTGGTTGTCTGAGAAAACGCCGAAAACAAATTAAGAGTCACTAAATATATTTCATATGCAAGTGCATTTGAGAATATTACTATATATATTATACTAAGCAACACTATTTTCATTGTTGTCACATCGAATAATGTATATATATATATATATATATATATATATATATATTATATATATATATATATATACATATATATATATATATACACATATATATATCTATATATATATATATATATATAGATATATATATATATATATAGAATATATATATATATATATATACATATATACATTATATATATATATAATATACATATATATAATATATATATAGATATATATATATATATATATTATTCGATGTGATATATATGTGTATATATATATATATATATAAATATATATATATATATGTATATATATATATATATATATATGTATATGTATATATATGTATATGTATGTATATCTATATATATATATATATATATATATATATATATATATATATATATATATATATATATATATATATATATATATATATATATATATTTATCTGTGTTTAATAAACGAATGCAGAACGCAATCCTTGATGGTAGTACTAACCAGATTCGAGGTACACCCAAGTTTTGATAGATCAGTTAATACCACAAGTCCTGTCATTTGTAATAAATGTGGGTGTGTTTGTTGTAAAAAAACAACCCAAAATTAGTTTCATCTCTGCAAAAAATGTATGTAATTTTATTTCATCTAGTACCACTGTGTAAAGTAGCCTTGTGCTTGAAACATGTTTGTGGACTTAATGTGGTACCTGAAAACAAGTACTATTTTTTTTCTGATTTACTTTAAGGTCAGGTCAGGTCAGAGTGTTTAATGTGCACATTCAGAGCAAGCTGTTGCAGCGCACGCCTGTCCTGGGCACTAGTGCCCGCCTCGGCCGGCTCCTCTGTCCAGAACAGGAAATGGGTGGGGTGGGTTGGAGGGGGGATCGCCTGGGTACAAGGGAGCACCATCAGTCCCACCGGGGCCGGTAACAGGCGGAGGGTAATATGGTGCTATGGAATTTGGAATGTCCCGTAGGATTAAGCCAAAGAGAAAGAGTGCGCTGTTTTGTGAAGGAAATTAGGCTCAATTCTGAACGGACCGCTAAAATGAAAAATAGGGAGATACGTATAGTTCTGTAAGGGCGAGGAGTGGTCGTATTTATATCTGTGGTGTAGATGTCGATTAATACGCTGCAGGTAGGAAGTTTAGCCACATATGTTACTACTGTCGTCTATGAGATTTGATTTGGTGGTATACACCCTATAGACGACTATGTTTGTGACACCGATGGTTATAATGAAAATAACAAAAATAACCAAGAAATACCCCACTTTGTATTGAATACACGCCACAATATTCTTTGTGTAGATGATAATATTGATGAACATAAAATGCACGTGCAGTTGTTGCATGCGCGTAATTTTCACTGGACATACGTTAGCTTGGTATGAGTTTGAGTGAGAAAGAGAAAGACAGAGAATGAGAGAGAGAGAGAGAGAGAGAGAGAGAGAGAGAGAGAGAGAGAGAGAGAGAGAGAGAGAGAGAGAGAGAGAGAGAGAGAGAGAGAGAGGATACTATTATGATGAGGTGGAGGAGTGTGGGGAACAGCAAAAGAAATAGAAAAACACAGAGATACAAAGTCAGACACAAAGTATGCCTACTATCTTATCACTTTTCCCGCCAGTGTTGCTTTCACGGTTACTGGTTTTGAGATTTGGTCTGGTAAACATTCCATTGTTACCTGTAACCTAGCCAGTAGGTTTTATGTCTTTGTCACTTATTTTGTTGACTATTTAGAAGTGGATGTTTTTCAAAGACCTCATAATTTTGTAATATATACGTGGAATGATTGTCTCTTTTACTACGACTACAAATGTTGATTTCCCTCTGTAATCCAGTCGGATATCTAACAATCCTGACGCAGTGTCACAAATACGACCCTTACCTTAGGCTATCCTAAGACACGTTATTATCTGTCAGATTTCAATCGTATATGGCTAACTACATATATCATGTTTTAATCAAATGTCAAATTATAATATTAAGTGTATATTCACTCTTTTCTTAAAGGGGTTGTCCCGAGTTGGCTAACACTATAACATATTTACGACTGACAGATTCTTTTTGATGACTATTACAAATTAAATATATTTTCCTGTTTAGAATATCAGTATCTTTATTAGCAAGGTGTTTGTTGTTGTCCTAATGTTTGTAGTAGACCAAACCTGATTTTACAATAATTTTGGATGTATGAAATATATGTAAATACAATGTATATCACGAGGAGAATGACGAAAGAATGCTACAAACATTAGGTATTTGAAACATGTATTTAATAAGTAGTTTAGTGGTTCTTGTTTAGTGGCACGAACTCCAGTTATTAAAGAGACTGGCCCCAGTCTGATGCTATTGCCACACGTTTCCCACCGACTGAGCAGTGTTAATGATAATAATTACATAGTACATTTTGTAAATGCATTTTCTGGTTTAGAATATCAGTGTTATATATATATATATATATATATATATAATTAAATTTTCTTTGCGTCTATACACTTTACGGCAATCTGATTGGTCCATAGGTGCTTACTTTTTTCGTTCATATCTCGATGAACCTAAAACAATTAAGCCACGCCTACTACCCCCCCCCCCCCCCCCCCCAACACGGACTCGCACTACTTTGGTGCAACAAGCCGGATTATTCTGGCAATCATATTTAGATATTTTGAAGAAAATACATGTGAAAGCTACAAAAAATGTATACGATAAATTAATGGAAAATGCTATAGCAGAGTAGACATGTGGATCTATACGCATTGATTAAAAACAAAACACCCACAACAAAAAAACCTCTTCGCTAATCATGACATGAGACTCGGTCGTTGGCCAAAGAAATCATGTAGGAAACTTCACTTACTTGTAAGCGATGTTCAACAGCTGTTGCCGAAAATTAAACGGTTCCACCGACAGCATAAATGTTAGACACGTTCCCTTCATTCACTTTCATAAAATATAAACTAAACACGAATAGGACAATTCCTTCCAATATAGGCCTAACTAAATGATCCGTAAAAATGCACAGCAGCTAGAGGAAATGACGTCATTTACAAAAAATCACCTGATTCAAATAATAGTGAATGAACGTTCGCATTCTTACGCGACATAAGTATCAATGAAGTTTACACGAACAATACTACAGGCATATTAAAAGCTAAACAAAATAAATTCAGTTATGTATTGTTAAAGTATGCATATAAATTTAATTATCTCGCCTTCATGTAAAATTCTTTTATCTCATTGGTTGTTTGCCGTTGGACAAATCCCTTATCCCCCTGTGGGCGGAGCCAAATTCTCTTATACCCCGTCTGTAATTTCCAACAGTTTCCAGCCGCCCCAGTTAATTCTAAAGCAATAATTAGATTATAAATAACATTGATAATCAATCAAGTATACATAATTAATTTTATTTTTGCTATAAAATACACTATTTCAATATTTTTAAAAGCTGCAATGTTGAACTCGGCCACCTAATTACGGTCGTGGTGTTATTGTATTAATGCGCGATTAGCAACAGTTGTTTTTTTTTTTTTTAATATTTTTTATTTTTTTACTACATACATTTCTGATAAAAAAAAAAGTGTTTAAAAAAAATTTTTTTTTTTTTATTAATATCTGTTTCAGACAATTTCGTATTACAAACATTTGAAGTTAAAAACTCGTTTATCGATGGAACTATTTTTCGTCACTGGCAAGTGGTTTCGTTCGCGTCCGCGTGGTACGGCTTCGTTAATAAATTGTTAACAATTATTGTCTGACGTTATTTTGATTATTTAGCTATATGGTTTAACATGTCGGCAAGATAAATTCGTTGTAGAAGCATCTCTCGGGGTATATGGCGTTTTATGTACCCTCTGTGTGTTCTTTTACCCCCTCGCCTTCGGCTCGGGGTAAAAGAACACACAGAGGGTACATAAAAAGCCATATACCCCTCGTGATGCTTCTACAACTTATATTATATGATTTGACCGCAATTATATTTTGGTTCATGCAAGTATGAACCGACAAAACGATGTGCACACTTTCGTATGACCCGCTACTTTCGTATGACCCGCTACGCGGGATCATACAGTGTGCAAATCGTTTTTTCGGTTCATACTTGCATGAACCAAAAAATTATTGGGTCAATTCTTAAATATGAGAAATGAAAAATACGCGGATGTCCTAATACACTGGTTAAATCGTGACGACAAGATTATTCCTAAGAAATATAAGATCCCATAAATTTTGAATGAACCTGAAATCCAGACGAGAAGACGGGAATTGCAGGCACCTTGAAATCGATATTGAACTAATGAAAATGAGATCACAAAGTCAAGAAGAAAAACATAAAGAATATTGATCAAATTATGATACAAGAGATTGAAAATAAATCTCAAGGCAAAATTAAAGAAATCCTGTTACAGAAATGGAGATCACAGTGTGACAAAGAAGAAAAATCTATCAAAAGATGGGAAACGTCAAAACAGTGGCTCCTGAAATATGAAGAAGAATTTCATACCACTGTGTACAAAGACAGTCCCTGGCTGAAACCACGTCTGCAGAATAACAGCAGTCATGGCTGGAGAAACAAACGTCATGAAAACAACACTGAAGAGCAAGAGTCAATGTATAGAGAACATCCGATATACGGTAATCAAAAAAGGACCAGCCGATACGTAACGTACATTGGACGAAAAACACTAAATGGCCGTATCCTTCAAAATAACAACAATACGGAGCATCATCACAGAACAGCATCGAGCCAAACGCAGAGAAACAATACCCTTAGAAATTCAGACCAAAGATCACCTTCGTGGAGAGAATCAACATCGACGCCACAAGCAGAGCGGAGAACCAACCACAGAGAACAACAAGGGTCGAACCCTTTTTTAGCCCACAGCAGGAGCTCAGAACAGACAGGTTGGCAGAAAATCACCCACAGGAGGCGGAAATAAAAATAATCAACTTATCTCACCGGAAATTCACTACCACAGAAACACGGATTTTGGAAAAGGGTTTGAAATTTACCCCCACACCAAAGAATAACAATATAGAAGAATTAAAGGAAGATATTAATGAGTTCTGTCGCCAGCTAAGAAACACTGAATACTTTTTTGAAAACAATAGTTCTAATGATGATTCTATAGTTAGGAATAAAAGTTATTGGAGTGCAATAAAAGGTAGGAATAGAAACCTAGATGATTATATCGAAGTAGTTTCAAAATATCCTCTCAATAACAATCCTAAATCAAATTCAAATATAAAAGATTATGAAAGAAAATGTTTATTAAATTTAGCAAATGATAAGTCTATTGTTATTAAACAAACGGATAAGGGTGGTGCTATTGTTATCATGAATACTGCTGAATACAAACAAATGGCTCTTTCCATAATTGAAGATCAGAATAATTACATAGAAATTACAGAGGTAAAATCAAACAATTTTAAACAACTTAAAACATTTATAAAACGATTTGAGGGAGAATTGACCGAAAAGGAATTTGATTATTTAACAAATTTTGAATGTAAGGAGAGTAATTTTTATGACCTTCCTAAAGTACATAAGAGCCAGATTATTAATTCTATGTGCAGAGAATCACAGAAAAGTTATGTAGAATTATTGCATCCCAATGACTTACAGTTACGACCAATTGTAGCTGGCCCAGTGTGTGCAACCCACAGACTTGATATATTGTTGAAACCATTTTTATTAAAAGTAACCAGTTATACAAGAGACACTATGGATTTCATCAACAACCTGCCAGAAAAGACAACGGAAGAAAGCGTACTGGTAACATTTGATGTAACAAAACTATATTCCAGCATA
>NC_054702.1:115456260-115490987 GCF_016097555.1 Gigantopelta aegis
AGCGCGAGACGAGCCTCGCTATCAATGCCGAAACCCTTCCACGCAGACTCATTCTTATGTTGTAAAGCAGACGTGCAGCTCACCCGGGTTGGCGGGGTGTGAGCTATCACGGAAACCTCGTTCTGGCTGCAGAATGTGCGCAGTACTACCTCGAGGGGCGTCTGCGTCCCTGCTGGATGTCGGAGAATTCATTAACTTTATCAACTTGTTCAACACAAAAACACGACGTGCTGTTCAGGATCGCAACTTCAACATGGCCCCCGACCGGGCTGGCCCCTCAACACAATCTCACTGTTGTATCAGCTGCATTATTCAAAGTTCTTTTGCGTGACCTTTCACCTTTCCAATTTGGTGGTGGTATCACTGTGTGCATGACTAATAAGCTACATTCAGATTAATAGAGTGGCTGTTAGATATCATTTTATCTTACAAGAGTTGTTTCAAAATGTATCTAACGAACTAACGCGTATTGGCGTTGTGAGATAAATGCTATTTGACTGACACGAATGTAATATTATATTTCTTATATATCCTTAAAATGGGGATAAAATAAATTTACCATCCTTACGCTTAACAAATAATCTGAATGACAAAATCGTAATAGGCTCCAGGGCCATATCTCTGCACAATGCAGAGTCAAATAGACAATTGACAAACTAGTAGTTCCTTGCATGAATCTGTATCTAGTGTCTCGTGTTCAGTTAACGCATGCGCCACAGAGCAATCAGTTTCGGGTTAACGTGTACGCCTCAAAGTAATAATTTCCATCGTGTTTTCTTCGTTGAATGATATGGCTGTGGCAACACGGTCATTATCATATGTCTTTAAATCGATATCATACCAATGTTATTGGTGTTTGTGTGTGTGTGTGTGTGTGTGTGTGTGTGTGTGTGTGTGTGTGTGTGTGTATGTGTGTGTGTGTGTATAACACGACGAACCACAGCTGGACGGCATTAATGTAAAACCTTAAGACGAGAGGTATATAATTTGGAAAGCTCGACAATGAACTCATGACATCCTTTATATATGAGTGTTTATATTAAACTGACAGTTAAACATGCACCGCACCCCGTCTGAGTTCCCAGTGTAACATATATCAATGCTCCTAGTGGATTATGGGGTCCTTAACAAAATGTCCGAACGCCATATACCCGCAAGTAAAAATGTGTCGAATACGTCGTTAAATGAAACATTTCTACCTTCGTTCCTCATACACTGAGATCGTGAAATACGAGGATGGAGGGGTCAGTTAGGATCGTGAAATACGAGGATGGAGGGGTCAGTTAGGATCGTGAAACTGAAGTGTAAGTAGACGTGCTACATAAAACCTGTACCACCAGCCGTGACCTTATCAGCCAGCCAGACACAGTCCATTGGTAGCGACACGAACTCTATTACTGGCTAACAATTACATAAATCTACGTGAAACAGGTCTAATTCAGGTCTGTCGGGTGTTTTCACGACTCGGGACTGCGCAATACAAACAGTGACGACTCCCCGGTCACATTCCTCAGACCCGTCTGTGAGGCCACACAACAGCGATGCGCTCACCCCAGCAGTCTAGCGCCGCGGCACAATGGTGGACAAACATCTTAGTGTTTCTCCTGCCACAGATCCCAGCTATCGTCTGCCCCAGACAACCGCAAGTCTCCAGACAATGTGGTCCGTGCAGGTCGGGCCAGGAAACCAGCACTCCGCCCGCGTGGGATTATCAAAAGTATCAACAGATTACCGGGTCTAGCCACCCACAAACATATAAACCATATTCTGAGGGCGATTAGGCTATGATCCGGGCTGGGGAACTCATGTGTCCACTGACGGTCAGCGGTCAAGCGAGGCTGGTCAAGGAGGGGTAGGGTGGGGGAGTAGGACTGTGTGTGAACTCTGGCATGCTTTCCACGTGCAGGCTGTTACAGTTAGAGATGACAGAAAAATGATACTTGTAATTTTCCGATAACGGAAACTGGGGGATGGTGTTATAAACCATTAATACAGGTCAGCTCCGTATCAGATGCACGGGATGGAAACAAGGCGAGCTTATACAGATTAGCTTTATGTTGTTTTCATGAGTAGTCGGTCAGAGTACAAAATGACGTTTATAAATTTGAAATTGCTCGTCGCCAATACATCATTTTACGTTTACGATTTGTGAAGAATTTTGAGCTGGGGATATGGAGTCTGTGTTCTGTCCCCGCCCCGAGCTTAACTCATACAGTGAGCGGCGGTAATCCCACATTATACTGCGCCGACAGGCGTTTATTTTCTACTCGTTCTTACCTGTCCCCGCGCCTCACAAAGACCTGCACTCTCCCAGCTCCGCACTTCCATGCACGTGTTGGTGACAGACTGGCAAACAACCCACTACCGGACTACTCGGAAAACAGTTGCAAGTCCAACAAAATGTCCCAGTAGCCCATATTTCTCTGTTTCCCTTTTTGTTTCTTTTCTTTTGGTTTCGACCTTTTTTCTGTTTTGTCTGTTTACTTTGATGTCGTTAAGTATACACAGGGACATTTTACCAACATTACAAATATTACAACTCTAATCGACAAATCCCAATCATTGAAATAAACACTACTGAAATTTTTGAGAATGCACCGTAAATATTTGATATTTGGAAAAAGATAAATATTGATTTTAAACCTGATTTTAAGTATATGTAAGAAATAGAACGTGTCTGTAAGTAGCTGGTTGTTTTAAATAAGTCCAACTTACTTATGCTTGCCAATTATGTTGTACACAACTCGTAATATAAATAGTATCTAACTCCAGTCGTAATATTCTCTATATATCTGAGACTTGGTGAAAATCATTTATTTGTTTGTTTATTGTTTATTTTTTTCTTTAATGAAACTTAGTGAACCATTATGCTGAAGTTAAAGGTTAACGAAACAAATATTTGTTGTAGATCTTGGTGGCTCTCTGTCAGTAATTAATGAAACTCCGTCCCCAATTCCCAGCCTGTGATAGAATGATAGATGAATGAACCACAAGTGACCCCTACTAAATCCGTGAGTTACCTCCCGTGACAAGCGCTGTGCGGCCACCATTGTCCGGCTAGTCGGGTATGAAACACACCCGAATGGCTACCCGTGCAGATCGTGGACGGACAGACACCGCTGCAGCAGGCACCTGGATCTGCACGTCGGACGTGAATAAAGGAGTAATTAATGGATGAGGTAGAGCTGGCGGGATTCACGCTGCAGTGGTGGAATGGTCAGATCTATCGGAGAGAAACTTCAAACGATACATTCCATCGCACAGCGAGGGACGTCCACATGCAGAAATACTATACTTATATAGTGTAGTGGCTAAGCCATCAGACCCGAAGCTGGTATGTACTAGGTTCGCATTCCGGTATTGGCTCCCAGCCAGAGTAGGTTCTCATGATTCAAGGGGAGGTGTGAGGCCACTACATCGACTTCTCTCTCTTACTAGCCTCTGACCATTAACTACCCGTGTTGTACACTTACGTGGTATGTTTGTCCTGGACATTGTGCTTCAACCTTAATTGGATTGAAGCAGAGAAACAAAATCAGGCTTGTCACTAAACAGTTTGGATGTATGGGTGGATAAATGGATGGATGGCTTCATGGATGTATGCTTTTATATAGTTTCCTCAAAGAATGTTTTAAATAATTACAAAAAAACATAGGACCGAATTTATGAAGCCTGTTTTTGACTTATACACGTGTAACTACATACATTTACAATGGTTAAACAACTGTTTATGTCTTATACACGTGTAACTGCATACATTTATGTCTTATACACGTGTAACTACATACATTTACAATGTTTAAACACCTGTTTTTGACTTATACACGTGTAACTACATACATTTACAATGTTTAAACAACTGTTTATGTCTTATACACGTGTAACTACATACATTTACAATGTTTAAACACCTGCATTTAAGAAAAACAGGCTTCGTAAATTCGACATAATAGTTTTAATTATCGTGGGTGAAACATTTCGAGAATATTCTTCCTTTCCTTGAATCTATATATATATATGAACACGTGGCCATGGACACGTACCTTGGTACTTCTAGAAATACCAACACCGGTTCATTAATAATAAAAACAGATAGTTATTTAAAATTATTTATTGACGGAAATGATCTTTGCATATATGGTATGGGTTCTCTAACGACGATTAAAAGATCTCGTGTAGATTTCTCCGTCAGATATTATAAATGGATGTAGAAACCCTATGGTGGGACGGCATCACAATCTCGCGTTCCTCTCGCCTGGTGTCCAGTGATGTCCTGTCCAGCTGAGAGCGGCATCTGCCTGGCGGACAGGACTCGGTGGTCAATAGTTGACGCTCGACATTGTCCGGTCATATCGCACTAACAGAAACACGAACTGGATCAGGAATTCTACTTGCATATTCTTATCCACTCCAGGTTTGGGCACGTCCATCCAGGTACACTGGCGTAGCTACGATTATTTTTGAGGATGGGAATGGGGTGGCAACCTCACTGTCCGTGAGTCGTGTCATGGGGCAACAGGACAATATAAAAGGTAGCGGGGGGGGGGGGGGGGGGGGGGGGGGGGGGGGGGGGGGGGGGGGGGGGGGGGGGGGAGGGGGGGGGGGGGGTGGGGGGTGGGGGGGGGGGTGGGGGGGGACGTGAGCTACAACGATGACATGTCCCTCGTGGCTCTCTCTCTCTGTAGCTACATCAGTGTCCCAGGCACAACTTCTTTCAATGACTGTGTCCGGGACAAAAGGAGAGTGTTTGATGGGGTTAGTAATGAGTGTCAGTATTTCAATTATTATTTGCCTTGAGCTTTACAGCTGATCGGCGTAAGATGCATAGGATATGATACATAGGAAGGCTGCACAGTTGTAATAGTACATTATAGTGCAGGAGAACACGAACATATTTAAAATAGCAAACATAAATACGCAAATACAAGACATTTGTTAAACACAATGTAATGTGCTTATGAAGTCTACTAACCAATAAAATGGATCTTAGTTTATAACATTCAGAGAGGTATTTAGTTACTTTATTTAGTTATTTAATCTTCTTTACACTTAATAATGTTATTAATTTATAGGTAGATAGCTTCTTCCAATAATACATTTAATATATGTTCTTCTAATGTGATCATAAGTAGTACATTGTTATCTTCAACTTTGTTTAACAGTGTATATTATTCAACGCTTAAAGGGAGGATCAACTCAATTATGAGCCTGATGTGTTGGAAAGATGCATACCCGGACCACCAACACATACTGACACTTTAAGAAATGAAAAACGCGTAATTTTAGAGTTAATAAAAAAAACATGATTATTCCTGCTAACTGGGGGTAGCCATTTTGTTTCGTTTTTGTGACGTCCAGTGGTATAGCTTGGGGCAGAGTGACATCAGCTCCGTCCGACGCCTCTATTCACAGTGTAAACAAACGATCTAATTTACGACAAGGCGCTTCGCTTTCATCAACCTTTACTTGTAAAACAACATAAATGTCTTGATAGTATAATAAACTAAATACATATATTTCAATTTGCATCAATAGAACGAAACGAAGTTATAGTATTTTACTCTTTTAAAAAATCCAAAGAAAAAAAAGACCATATTATTAGGCTTATTGGTAGCATACGTTTGAGCAAAACACGACCACTCATGATACCCAAATGATAATTTTATTTTCTTAGGGACTACGTAATTGGTAAGTTTTGTGATTTTAGATGGGAAAGTCTAATTAATCAAGGGTTTTACAGAATTACTTACAGTAATAAAGCAGGACAGCTGATAATGTCCATTATGATTTGAGGGGTGTCCGCGGTTATCACAAAATACCCTGTGATCTTAATAAAAGAGGCACGTCTTTTTAGTGCGTCTAGACACAGTGTCTGGGGGCCGTCTAAATATACACCTGCTAATCAGGAACCACAGGTACAGGCCACAGAAAGAAAAGACCAATTAACCAAGGAAACACTCCGATTATTATTTCAGTACGTGGGCTAATTTATGTACAAAACATAAGACAGTTATTTCAACATTTTGACAATGGTGGTTTATTTTGTATTGAAACATAATATATACTTGATGCTGGCTTACTGGGATGGATATTATTACAGAACATTGCGATGCATCCGCAAAAATCAGGTATGTTTTGTTTTTTTCGTTCGAAGACTAATTCCTGACGTGACACATTTAGGTATTACGTAAGCACCAGCTTGCCAGAGGGCGTATTCACTGGGATGGTACAAAATGGCTGTGCCGGTTATATATAATGGCCGTCACATTTAAGCGTTTTATTAATTAACTATACGATTATACTTGTTGATATTAAGCAATAATGTGCATTATATATCGTTGACTATGCATACCAGGTCAAATTCCTTAATTGTCCCCTCCTTTAATTTGGAAAATGCGTGCAAGTTAACACAATAGTTAAAATTACACATAAATATATAAAGGTCCGACAAGGTGACAAGCTTCATAACAAACTGGTAATAACCAAAGGGAATGGTTTTTTGAAGTGAGCATATCAATTAAAATACTTTATAAAATTGTTAATTACTGTAGATAAAAATATACCCAATTGTTAATACCCACCTGGCCCAAGAAGAAGCTACCAACAATTTAAAAAGCATACTATCGGAAAATAAGACATAAAACTAAATTGTCAGCCAGCACGTGTCATTATACATCACATCAGCTGGCAGACATTCATCCATCACCGCAGTGCTGCATAAAACATTGAAATAATTACATCCATTACTCTGTGGAGTTGGTCCAAGGACTTTCGATACAATTAAATAAAATAAGTAGACTGTATGTGCATTAAAAGGCAATTCAGTCAATAATTTCATGATCGGTTCCTTCTCACTATTGTCATCTCTGGGACCACCCACAGTAAGTTACCTCCATTTGTATTGTTTTGAATAAAGTGATACGATCACATGATTCTATACTATAATGGTGACATCTTTCTTGTCGGAAATGTATATTCATACATGTCAATGCCTGTTCGATGCGAACGGATTTTATTTGATAGTCTTGTAACGTCCAGAGAAGACATTGACACTTTGTAACGTCTGGAATCTGGTGAAGACATGGACACGTTGTAACGTCTGGAATCTGGTGAAGACATGGACACGTTGTAACGTCTGGAATCTGGTGAAGACATACACACGTTGTAACGTCTGGAATCTGGTGAAGACATACACACGTTGTAACGTCTGGAATCTGGTGAAGACATGGTGACGTTGTAACGTCTGGAATCTGGTGAAGTCATGGACATGTTGTAACGTCTGGAATCTTGTGAAGACATGGTGACGTTGTAACGTCTGGAATCTAGTGAAGACATGGTGACGTTGTAACGTCTGGAATCTGGTGAAGACATGCACACGTTGTAACGTCTGGAATCTGGTGAAGACATGGTGACGTTGTAACGTCTGGAATCTGGTGAAGACATGGACACGTTGTAACGTCTGGAATCTGGTGAAGACATGGACACGTTGTAACGTCTGGAATCTGGTGAAGACATGGTGACGTTGTAACTTCTGGAATCTTGTGAAGACATGGTGACGTTGTAACGTCTGGAATCTAGTGAAGACATGGACACGTTGTAACGTCTGGAATCTGGTGAAGACATGATGACGTTGTAACTTCTGGAATCTTGTGAAGACATGGTGACGTTGTAACGTCTGGAATCTAGTGAAGACATGGACACGTTGTAACGTCTGGAATCTGGTGAAGATGTGTTTGATGCCAAACAGAATGTGTAGGTAACTCGGAGAATCAAAGTCCGTCACTGTAACAAGCCAATTAGAAACAGTGCTGGGGTGTCAATTAAAGAAACAGTCATCTGTTTCATTCCACGAAAGTGCTAATTTGCTAGGAGCATATCGTCCTGCACAACTACAACAATCCATCTCCGTAACATTTACGTAAATACTATTCCCAAAATAGTTATGAAGAAGTGGGACAGTACAGATCAAAATTAAATATTTGTCTTTCTTTGCATATATACCCAGACCGGGTAATGTACGTAGCACCACACTATGGATAAATAACGTTATACTTCTTAAATATTAGTCTTATGGCCGCCGATCATGTGCGGAGAAAAACATGTACTTACAAATGGCATTAAACATGCATGAAATTGTCTAAGTATTATTTTTCTATAGTATAAAACAGACCAATTGAATAGCCAAACTTTGCAGTTAGGAGTAATCTGGGCTTTAGACATTGTAGATGAATGATAAGTGTATATATCAGTTGTCTACTGACTGTAGATGAATGGTAAGTGTATATCTCGGCTGCTGTTCGTGGGACCCTGGCCATGTGGCCACTGAACGCAAAACAATCTCAGGGAGTCTACTTCATTGTAAGAAATCACAATTTTACTTAATGTATATAATTTGTGAAACTTTAAGTGCTATACCTGCACGAATTTATTACAAGAAAGACTAATTTATGGTTTTCATGAACATAGCTATAATTTGAAGGAGACTTTGTGAGGTTTTCTTCTGAAATTACCCAGAACCCGTCATTATATTTGGTTACAATCGCACTGAAGCTTTATGGCGTATCAGCTTTAAAGCGCCATCACTGAGAACGAGTTTAATAACGCTGACATATGTAACCTGCCACAAGTAATTACCCACCACCTTTTTGTGTGTGTCGGAAGGGACTTTCTTTCAGTTGTAAGGGGCCTTTTCTCCCGCGTGGTCTGATAACGGCATGTAAGACATTAAACACTGGCAGTCATGCTGGTCAGTTTGTCGCAGACGGTGACCACGTCCGTTTGTGGCAGATGCCCCGCTGCGTAGATGTTGCAGCTCCAACAAAAACTGTCTGACGTGTCCCGGGACGTCCCCTGTGTCATCATGTGTCTACCCGGTACACTTCTCCAGTGGTCTGTACACATACAGCTAAATCAACAACGTCTCACAAGAAGACAGAACGTCAAGCAAGCGCTCGTCTCGTTGTGTTTGCGCAAGACGTGGTCCACTGCTTAAGAATCGCATACAGCGAGCAAATGCAAAAACTGTCACAGATCATTGAAATTTTTTAACATAATTTTCTCATATTGCTACGACAAAGGAGAAAAATGTTATCACAAAAATGTTAAATGTCGTGAAGACGTGATTCGTTTATACTGATGGCCGAGGTATGCAATTATTCCGTCTTCTCCCAGCTACGGCACGCCACGCGCCCGACACGAGGTCCGTGACGTCACAAAGCCAGCACGCACCTCCGCGACCACGATCGAGAAACACGACTCCGCTTTTCAGGTTTTTGTTTTATAGGTAAGAAGAGCCAGCTCCGGTGAAATGGTTTATCGGAGGACCGACAGTCCTCGTGCGCGGCCCATCTTGGTCGCTCCGCTGAAAGGGTTACGACTTAAAGGAGCGCACGGAGATAGGCGACCCCGGCACGGCGCGGGGATGACAGGGCAGGGAGGGTAAACAGTGTCCCCTTTCACTCGGCGGGTTCTCCGCCAGGCTCACTCCCCGGACTGACACAAATGATTCCTCTTCAAGTTTTCATAACAGCCAAATGTAAGCGACCAGAGCGGAGAGACTGAAACAAAATACAAACAAAACATAGCGCCTCGGTCGGCTGTTGGTGCAAATCACAGGGATAGTGTCCCAGCGTTTGTCTACCATACGCGCGGCCAGACCCGTTTTCAAACTAAATTACATACATGCCACGCATCGTGTAATTACCAAGAAAAATAGTCAATATTTTCTTTGTCGTAAATAGAATGGGCACAGTCTGGGCTAGGAATTGGGCCATTTATGTAGGTCGCGATAGGCCTATTCATATCATGATTTATGTAGGTCGCGATAGGCCTATTCATGTCATGATTTTTGGGTTATTCATTACGTGTAATTTTGTTTTAATGTATTTACACGTACGGCAGCCTATCTAAGAATTGGGCTATATTTAGATGACGATAGATTTTTAAAAAAATGCATATTCATATATTCATATCATGAATTTTGACAATTTGTCATGTATAGGATAAAAAAAAAAAATTCACAAGAGCAGCAAGTGAACAGAACTAGATGGTTTTCGGCTTTGGCACGTGATTAACGGGAATGTCTCGAGTTTACAACCATTGTGACATATGTCCAAATAATAAATCCTTTTTAACAACTGAAGTTACATCTTGGATACAGTTTATCGTTTAGAATATTAGTTTCTTTAAATCAAATGTGTTTCTAGTCGTCCTGAAGTTTGTGGTAGCTCAGACAGACTTTAATTTACTTTCTAATATAAATGTTTTTGTACGTACGGAATTATTGTAAGGTAAAACACAGTTTAGGTTACCCCAAACATGAGGATAGCAAGAAACACGTTGTATATACAGACACTGACAGTTTAAACCAGTGAATGTATAGAAGATTCGTCCCGAGGTTTGTTTTTAATATGTACAATATCAACCGAGTCGATGTTAATCGGTATTTGTCGAGGCTCTCTTAAACAATATCTGCATTTTAAAAATCTAGGAAATTTTACAGTAGTAGGTAGACAGACAACGTCTTCTAAGATCATTTAATATACTGGATTCTAACAGGAAATAGATATCGTCGCCCCCCCCCCCCCCCTCGAAATCACGTGGTATCAACTTCATCTTGAACCAGCGGCAGGGTTGTTGCCCTTACACGATTTATTGTAACCTCCCCTGTTAACATCATGGTACATACTTTATTCTTAGTGCTCTGCCCTTGATTTACTGTTAGCTATCCTCGTAGTTCATACTGTTTAGACATAGATCAAGGTGCAGTGGTGTCAGAACTCGACTATAAATTAGTGTGCGACAGTGAAATGTTTAATAAGAACATCCTCACTCATTTACTTGCATGCAAATAAAGAAACCAAATACCGTTGGTAGTTACACCTATTAAACTGCCGTTCGCTCAAAGCGAAAGATATAAATGAAATGAGGTAGACGCATGCATGTTCCGTTTGTATTGAAGACGAAGAAGGTAGGGAAATTCTCGAACACGAAATGCAAGGAGTAAATGTTAAAACAATACTAAAATAATTAGAAAATACATTCCATGTGAGTAGTCAGTCATTTTAACATGAGCTGAAGTTGTGAACGTTATTTCTTTGACTCGCACACATGCAAGATGGAACTAGCTCATGGCTATGAAAAAGCCATATGAGATACGTCTATATCACATGGTTACGCTTAACAAGATGAGCTGACTCTGTTGCTTGGATGGAATAAAACCAACATCCTTTGTCATAAGTATATACGGTAATGTTAATCTCGAAATCCAACATGAAGTGTGTGTGTGTGTGTGTGTGTGTGTGTGTGTGTGTGTGTGTGTGTGTGTGTGTGTGTGTGTGTGTGTGTGTGTATTGTGTATGTGTGTGTTGTGTCTGTGTGTGTGTGTGTGTGTGTGTTGTGTATGTGTGTTGTGTATATATGTGTGTGTGTTGTGTATGTGTGTCTGTGTGTGTGTGTTGTGTATATGTGTCTGTGTTGTGTATGTGTATGTGTGTGTGTGTGTGTTTGTGTGTGTTGTGTGTGTGTGTGTGTGTGTGTGTGTGTGTGTGTGAGAGAGAGAGAATGTATTCCTATATTCTGATACTATTCATTTTGGTACGAACAAATTAGACAAGTGAGTTGGTGATGCGAGGTCAGCAGACGACAATTTCAGACTGCTTTTTTAAATTATTAATACCTACATTATAAATACTATCTTATATAGTGTCGAACATTATTTAACCCATGAAACAAAAAACAAGCAAAAAAAAAAGAAAAAAAGAGAAATCTAATTGGTATAGTTTATTTTTTGACAAAATGGTCAAATAAAAAAGTTACTTTTTTCAGCCATCTTGTTTTTTTCTGTTAGTGTGAAATAATACGCAGTTTATTTATTGAATGGAAAGACAAACATAATCAGGCATCATATGCAGGCATGTGGAATAGAAATTTTACACCCTCTGTGGTGGAAATGTCAACCAGGGACACATTTCGGGCTACATTTTCTATGACACAGTCTATATATCACAGACAACACATCACAATCTACACACACCACAGACAGTATATCACAATCTAAATATCACCACAGACAAGATATCACATCTACGTGTCACAGACAACACATCACAATCTACACACATCACAGACAGTATATCACAATCTAAATATCACCACAGACAAGATATCACATCTACGTGTCACAGACAACACATCACAATCTACACACACCACAGACAGTATATCACAATCTAAATAGCATCACAGACAAGATATCACATCTACGGGTCACAGACAACACATCACAATCTACACACACCACAGACAGTATATCACAATCTAAATATCACCACAGACAAGATATCACAGCTACGGGTCACAGACAACACATCACAATCTACACACACCACAGACAGTATATCACAATTTAAATACCATCACAGACAAGATATCACATCTACGTGTCACAGACAACACATCACAATCTACACACACCACAGACAGTATATCACAATCTAAATAGCATCACAGACAAGATACACAGCTACGGGTCACAGACAACACATCACAATCTACACACACCACAGACAGTATATCACAATCTAAATAGCATCACAGACAAGATATCACAGCTACGGGTCACAGACAACACATCACGAGCTACACACACCACAGACAGTATATAACAATTTAAATACCATCACAGACAAGATATCACAGGTACATGTCACAGACAACATATCACAATCTACACACCACAGACAGTATATCACAAGTTAAATACCATCACAGACAAGATATCACAGCTACGGGTCACAGACAACACATCGCGATCAACATATCAAAAACAACACATCACGATTTACACATAAGTATGTGATTTTCAGCTAAAAGAGCCTGTGTGTGTTAGAAACCTGGATAGAAAAAATAGTTATGAAGACAACCTTTGATTATGAAGACAACCTTTGATTATAAAGACAGTCTTTGATTATGAAGACAGCCTTTGATATATGACCTCTGATTATGTTCAATTGATGAAGAAATGTGATGTCATAATAACAGACTACCAGTAACAGAGCGAGCGTCTTGACGGAGTGGACGAAACCACACTACAGCGAGAGGTGTGGCTACATGGGGAGCCTTGTGGAGAACAGATCGTTCCTCAGTTTGACAAGTTCGCCGGCATTCCACACACAGATGAGACTTACATCAACTGTCATTAAAATATATTGTTACATGTTCCCGCTTGTTCAGTTTTGACTTTATAGAAAGACGCAAATGATCAATAGCAATAATTCCGTGATGTGTATTCATGATCCCCAGAATCACCCAGTGGGAGGTTCGTGATGGCAAAACATTTATACATCGGTATTAATCCCGTGTGCAAAATCTCTGCCAATAAATCGTGATAAACACACAGACAACAATGCCGCGGTGCGCCACATTACCCGCTGCACGTTGCCGTGGCTGCGGTAACAAGGCGGCTAGGGGAGATCGCAGTGGTTGATGCAGGTGCCCGTTCTGGTGTTGGCCAGACGTTGATGATACGTCGATTAATCACGACATCGTCGCGTACTTAACGTTAATTTTCCTGTACAGGTGTCGTGTCACTCCCCTGACTAACAAGTTACTTCCAGGCCGCTAACCGGGCAGGCCATAACAGATCACCGCCATCAAAACAACTACAACATCACGCGGATTGGGTTACACTCATCGTATGACAGATACACTCAATAAACGGACGTGTCGATGTTTTACGGTAATAAAATAGTGTTGATCGTACGTATTGGTGTGTTCACAACATTATGTCTTATTTTTATTGCCTAAAGTTATGACGAAAACAAAATTAACCCTTGGAAGCAGATTTCAAAATATGCATGTAGTTCATCGTGTCAAGTGCATGATAAATATGTGTTAAAAATGTATGATGTTTTCTTGTTTTGTCTGGTCTCCTTTTCTTTTCTTTTTTTTTCTTTATTATTTTTGTGGCTTTTTGTGTGTATTTTATTAGTTTTTTGGACTTTTTTGCTTAGCTTTGTTTCATTTTCTTTGGTTTTTGTTTGTTTGTTTGTTTGTTTTGTTTTCTTTTTGTGCTATCTTTTTGTTTGTTTGTTTGCATTTGTGTTTGTTTTGTCTTCAAATCACTGTTCTAATATGTGTTTCTGCTAGAATGTTACGAACGTTGAGGATTGAATGTTTTCAATACGATGCTTTCCAACAACTAGCTCACTTTATTGAACAGCATATTAGATTGGGCCAGCAAAGTGAAGAACGTGTTATGACCCTGTTCTGGAAGGAGAAAACAATGACATGAATTATTGTTATCAGTGGATTGCGTTTATTTTGTACTTACCAAAATATGTACATAATAATTACCGGCAATATAGCAGGACCCATATTCACGAAAAGGCGTAAAGTTACGTCTACGACTAGCACTTACGTCTGCCGTAGATTTACGTTTACGTGCAAGAAGCACCTTATTCTCTAAGGAATAACGTTACTAAATATTAGAACTAGAAATTTAAATCTACCTATAGACTGCCAGCTGCGCCTTTTTGATAGTATTATTGTCCTAATTCTCCTGTATTCCTCAGAAACCTGGGGATTTGATAATAGCCACAATAACTAACAAATTCAATTAAATTCCTTAAGAGACATACTGAAACTTAGAAAGAGTACCCTACTCCCTATGATTTATGGTGAATTGAGCGTTTTCCCCCTAGGTATTAAGATTAAAACCAGGATACTAAATGTTTGGGCCTCGCTCATAACTGGAAAGGCCTCTAAAATATCAGCAATATTATACAGACTCATGATATGTGAAACTGTTAATCACGAATATAGATTTAAATGGTTAATTAATATAAAAAATACCCTAAACATGTTAGGCGTGGAAATTATTGGTTAAATCAAAATATTACAGGTAAGAAAGCATTCACTCATATTGTATGTCAAAGACTACAAGATTAGTATAGACAGGCTTGGAATGATAATTTAAATTCATACCCGAAATGTTCCACATACAGAATTTTAAAATCGTCCCTTTCATGCGAAAATTATCTTCTATATTTACCTGAAAAACTGCAAACAATATATTGCCGATTCAGGACTTGTAATCATTATCTACCAATTGAAACTGGCCGATGGCAAAACATCGATAGACAAGAACGAAAATGTCCTCTCTGTAACACCACTTTAGGTGATGAATTTCAATATTTATTTCACTGTACATATTTCGCAAATGAGAGATTCATATATCTAAACAAATATTATTATGACAGACCCAATACATATAAATTTTGTCAATTATTTAATTCGAAAAAGCTATCAACGACAAAGAAATTATATATGTTCTAAAATGTGATTAACTCTGTTTTCAAAAATATCTGTACAGCATAATTATAGACAGTACGCAATGGTTAACATCTAAAGTATACTCCTGCTTATAAAACCTATTTTTATATATATAGTTTATATATTGTGTATCAAGCGTTTACTGCAGCTGTCTGTATAATATGTGTGTAAACCCCTCATTGTATCACCGTTTGGTGATCTAAGTTGAATAAAGTTCTGTTCTGTTCAAAGACGGTCGTAAACGTAACTTAGTTGGAGACGTAAATCTACGATTGTAACTCTCTCACTGGAGAAATTAAAAAAACCCCACAAAAACAAGATTAGAAACGATGTCTACCGGGTAAATAACAAATGCGCAAAACGCAATTTCGTTTGTCATTTGCTAACAATAACATCGCGAACGGCGAACCATGGCAATTTGGTATTGGTGAGTATCTGCATTTTTATACGAACTTTAGGACATTCTTAAAAAGGAAAAGATAACTCATGAGAAATATGGCCGAGTCTATCACAAACAAAAACCATATGTTCAATCCGTGGGCGTTCGCCATCGCAAACTGCTTCAAGTATTGGAAATGCTGCCATTTCCCGCAAATACTAGTAAATAACGGCTACTTACGTTTTCGTTGTTTCGTGAATAGCTCTTGAGTCGTAGATTTACGTTTACGTGTACAACTAGACTTACGATGTTTTGTGAATGTGGGTTCTGACTATTTTAAAAACGCATTTACACTATATAATATATGCTGATGACTATGCTAGGGCATATGGCCTCTCAGTCTACTTTACCACATCTTTACATATAATGTATACAATGCATATACATGCTGGTTAATGTATTGAACTACGTAAAATGTAATACTCTACAAAAACTACTGTGTCAGGCTACACTGAACTATTTTACTACTAAAGATGAACATCATCCGAGTACGTGAAGTCTGGTATTTATGAACACCAAGGAAACAGTCCCGAGTTTCGACAAATCTGTCGCCGATCCAAGGCACAAAATAAAATAAAAACTGTCTTTATTCTGCGACGGTCGCCAAGGGGTTACAGAATGTATGAAAACCAGGTTTCACGTTATTTGGCGATATTAGAGAGTTTACGATTTCCTACGCGAAACGTCAGTGAAACGTTAAGAGGCGCGTATGTTGCCGAAGTGTTGCGTTTTACAGGTAGATTTAGCCCCTTACAATGGTTAAAAAAATGTCTGCTTTGAATTAATAATTTCATAGAAATCTACGAAGAACAAAATTATTTATTTTGTTTCATATGTTCTTTAACTCATTAACTTAATGTATATTGTTTCGTTGTTAATTATATGTATCATGGGTGAACCAGTTTTGGTGAGCATAAGCATTCATTTCCAAAGCATATCAATATTTATAAACAGACAGTTGTTATCAAAAATTGTAGCATGCATCAGCAGTAAATATTGTTAACTACGTAAACTGTTTTGATGAGTGAAACGTTAAGTGGTATAGCTTACAGCAAACTCTTTCCAACAAAAAATTTCAGTGTTTTATCAAAATATGTATGTTGTTCAACAAAACATGTACTTGTAACAGTTAGTAAAACATTATTTTAAATATTTTGAGACAAATTACAAAATGGAATCCTAGAGAACTAAAGTTAACAGACAACATTTGAGGAAAACGAATATAACAAGTCTGATGTCTTGCAATCGTGTTATAAGTTGAGCAAATCAATGGTTATAACGGTAAAATTGTTTGGTTAAAAAGTATAAGTTGCATTCTGAGTCTTAATAAATATATAAACAGACATCCGGAAAGGTATTTACGTTCAAACATATAAGGACCATATATTTTGGCATGTATTTGTAATGAGAGTTTTGCTAACAGACGCCGTGACAATCGTGTGACGTCAATAACTAGAAAGCACTACAGATGAGAACAGACAAAAATAGTTTTTAAAATTAAATTTTCTTTCAAATGACAGTCTTTGAAAAAAGGTATTAAAGGTATTCAATTATGCTTCTTTTTTTTTTGTTCGTTTTATCATTATTTTTACGAACATGTTTTTGAATGTAACATACATTTGTTACTTTCCCCATGCAAAAGACAACGTCAAAAACCGTCCAATGTACGTACTGTTGCGCACAAACGTCGCAACCACAGGCCCCTCCAAGAAACAGGTCGACGGACGATATATTTCCTACATGACATTTGATGAGGAAACAAATGTATCAACTTACGTGTGGATCGTCTTCTACACGTAATAAGTGGGGCGAGACGTAGCCCAGTGGTAAAGTGCTCGCTTGATGCGCGGTCGGTTTAGGATCGATCCCCGTTAGTGGGCCCATTGGGCTATTTCTCGTTCCAGCCAGTGCACCACGACTGGTACATCAAAGGCCGTGGTATTTGCTATCCTGTCTTTGGTGTGGTGCATATAAAAGATCCCTTGCTGCCAATCGAAAAGAGTCGCCAATGAAATGGCGACAGCGGGTTTCTTCTCTCAATATCTGTGTGGTCTTTAACCATATGTCCGACGCCATATAACCGTAAATAAAATTTGTTCAGTGCGTCGTTAAATAAAACATTTCCTCCCTTCTACGCGTAATAACGCGAACCAAACGCCCGTGCAGAGGGGATTCCTGACCTAGATACACGTCACACGTTACGCGGGGGATCACGTAGAGAAATCTTAAACTCTCTAATGACATTACATTCCTTCCGTATGAGTTTAATAATACGATGCGTCATATACCGAGGATCTATTGAACCAGACAGACATCCCTACCCCGCCCCCAAACCCAGTAAGCGTTAAGAACCTAATTCCTTCTTTAAAAAGGATAATTATAAAAGCGTTGTTCCACGTATCTGTTGATTGGCCGGTCTGGCAGCTAATTAGAGACTGTTTATGGCTAACGTGTTCCGCTGTTTCCGGCTGGCTGTAATTGGTCTCTCTAATGGCTCGTAATGACTTCACCAATACCAGTGTACAATTGGACCGGAAGTGGGTCCATGGCCAAGTGGTGAACGTGCGTACCCTGTGCACACTCTGTCACTCCGATTACCCTGACGCACCGAACACTCGAGTTAGCTCCACGTTTCCGAGGGTTTCTTCTCCATAATGACACACCAGACCTCTGTTTAACGTCGTGTCCAATAATTCGTTTTGTACTTCAATGATTTTTGTTAAACATCGCGGGGTTGCACTCCCTGCCTCTGGAGCGCCCCTACAGTGAAAATTACCACGACCAGCCCACGCCATGTCGATATATTATTTGAGTAAAAACATAGCACTTGAGAAAACCATAATAAAAACTGCCCACCGGTTACTCCTCCGATTGACTGGAGGACAAGGACTAAACTCACCGGTCTGACAAATGTGAAAGGGTTGGCGCAGACACAATGGTAGTAAACGGCACTTAAACATAATCAAAACGGGGATATTAAATTTTGAAATGCTGTTATGCCGCGGATAAGGGTATATTATCTGATAGTTTTGTTTAGAACATTTGTGAAAACAGCTTCCCCGCTGTCCGCCATATTGTTGGAGACACGCCGGGCGCCCCGCGTGAAATCGTTGTCACTTGTCAATAGAGGGCGCCACGGAGGAGATGATCTCGATTGGTGTAAAGGAATGCGATGTAGCCCCGGCCCATGGGTACAGTGACGCGGGGTCCGACTGGGCGTGCGTACATTTAGATTCTGTCAGAGATATTGGACAGCGTCCACCCGGCTACCTGGAGGGTTGACACAGACAGCGAGTCGACTGACTCCGTCTCACGGGTTAATTAATGCAGCTTTAATACAGCTCCGTCGGTCCCGTACTGCTCACGTGGTGCACACCCTCGTCTGGTGACCAACGCCACAGACACAAACTACATGTAGCAAGGCATGTATGCTCATTTGTGTCTGTGTAAATATTAAATGTAAGCTAACTCGGTATATGAAAAACATACACGCACACATAGAATGTAAATATAGTAGTTAAACTTATATCATGATTCCATAAACTCATTAATATGGACCCATATTAAAATGTTTAATTATATTTAAAATAAATTAAATTTCACAGAAAAATTGCTTGTGTGGATAGGCATTTCTTTCTAAAAAAAAAAAAAAAAAAAAAAAACTTTCCTAATTTTCTCACAAGACCGTAACAAGACCATATTGGTCTGGGAATAATAATAATATGTATATAAAAGGACCTTGAAAATGCCATCAGTGGCGTTAATCATATAATGAGGGAAGTAGGTGGGTATCTAAAACTACTCTGGTTACAAAACAAAGTCTTAGGAAAAGTAAATAAAAAAAATTATTCAGTTTTTCCTAATCAGTGTTCACCAACGTTAAAAGTTAAAGTTGGTTTTGTTTAACAATAACACTAAAACACGTTCAGTAATTAATCATCAGATATTGGATGTCAAACATTTGGTAATTCTGACACGTTATACGGAACCCGCTACATTTTTTCATTAGTAGCAAGAGATCTTTTATATACACTTTCCCACAGACAGAAAAGCACACACCGCGGCCTTTGAGCAGTTGTGGTGCACTGGTTGGAACGAGAACAAAGCCAATCAGGCGAGCACTAAACCAACTGAAGTAAATCCCGTCCCCTATTCACTAAACCGACTGAACTAAATCCCGTCCCCTATTCACTAAGCCGACTGAAGTAAATCCCGTCCCCTATTCACTAAACCGACTGAACTAAATCCCGTCCCCTATTCACTAAACCGACTGAAGTAAATCCCGTCCCCTATTCACTAAACCGACTGAAGTAAATCCCGTCCCCTATTCACTAAACCGACTGAACTAAATCCCGTCCCCTATTCACCAAACAGTCTCAGAATGTATTTGAAAGCACTTTGACATTGAGGCTCTGAAATACACCCAAGATCCTTGGAGGTAAGGGATAGGCATAACAAGTTTATTTTTGGTTACTTCACATCGTTCTATAATACTGTAAATTAACACGAAGAAACAAAAACGATTAACGTTTACTAGTATCTATGTATGATGGCGTCCATTTTTGGCGGGAAACTTTATTTATCTCTATTACAGATCCAAACAATTTAGTCTGGATTTCTAGTCATTAGATCTGTCGTGATATGGGTTTGAATCCTGGAGACGACAATATACTTTCACATTGTTTTCAACCTTTTCATGCACCAGTTAAAAAATACTAACAATTTTAATTTTTAGTCAATTTTTAGTCAATTGTTTGTGAATTGTGGTCTTTATTTGATTATGAAAATTGACAAAAAGTCTAAAAATCATTATCCTTTACTAAAATACGAGGGGCAGTGAAAATGTTTGTACCATAGATAGCATAGTATAGCGTGTTCTCGTGTAGAAACGTGTAGACTCTCGTATACTTTGATGTGAACATGTCATTATGATCATGTTTACTCAAATACAACAGTAAAGGACAATCATTGTTGTAACTTCTTGCCACTTTTCCGTATAATACAAAGATTGGAAGTGACTAGAACAGTTTGATGTGAAATCGCTAACCCTTACTCTAGCAAGTCCAGAACAGTTTGATGTCAAATCGCTAACCCTTACTCTAGCAAGTCTAGAACAGTTTGATGTCAAATCGCTAACCCTTACTCTAGCAAGTCCAGAACAGTTTGATGTCAAATCGCTAACCCTTACTCTAGCAAGTCTAGAACAGTTTGATGTCAAATCGCTAACCCTTACTCTAGCAAGTCCAGAACAGTTTGATGTCAAATCGCTAACCCTTACTCTAGCAAGTCCAGAACAGTTTGATGTCAAATCGCTAACCCTTACTCTAGCAAGTCCAGAACAGTTTGATGTCAAATCGCTAACCCTTACTCTAGCAAGTCCAGAACAGTTTGATGTCAAATCGCTAACCCTTACTCTAGCAAGTCCAGAACAGTTTGATGTGAAATCACTAACACTTACTCTAGCAAGTCTTGAACAGTTTGATGTGAAATCACTAACCCTTACTCTAGCAAGTCTTGAACAGTTTGATGTGAAATCACTAACACTTACTCTAGCAAGTCTTGAACAGTTTGATGTGAAATCACTAACCCTTACTCTAGCAAGTCTTGAACAGTTTGATGTGAAATCACTAAGCCTTACTCTAGCAAGTCCAGAACAGTTTGATGTGAAATCACTAAGCCTTACTCTAGCAAGTCCAGAACAGTTTGATGTGAAATCACTAACCCTTACTCTAGCAAGTCTTGAACAGTTTGATGTGAAATCACTAAGCCTTACTCTAGCAAGTCCAGAACAGTTTGATGTGAAATCACTAAGCCTTACTCTAGCAAGTCCAGAACAGTTTGATGTGAAATCACTAAGCCTTACTCTAGCAAGTCCAGAACAGTTTGATGTGAAATCACTAACACTTACTCTAGCAAGTCCTGAACAGTTTGATGTGAAATCACTAACCCTTACTCTAGCAAGTCTTGAACAGTTTGATGTGAAATCACTAACACTTACTCTAGCAAGTCTTGAACAGTTTGATGTGAAATCACTAAGCCTTACTCCTGCAAGTCTTGAACAGTTTGATGTGAAATCACTAACACTTACTCTAGCAAGTCCAGAACAGTTTGATGTCAAATCGCTAACCCTTACTCTAGCAAGTCTAGAACAGTTTGATGTCAAATCGCTAACCCTTACTCTAGCAAGTCTAGAACAGTTTGATGTCAAATCGCTAACCCTTACTCTAGCAAGTCCAGAACTGTTTGATGTCAAATCGCTAACCCTTACTCTAGCAAGTCCAGAACAGTTTGATGTCAAATCGCTAACCCTTACTCTAGCAAGTCCAGAACAGTTTGATGTCAAATCGCTAACCCTTACTCTAGCAAGTCTAGAACAGTTTGATGTGAAATCACTAACACTTACTCTAGCAAGTCTTGAACAGTTTGATGTGAAATCTTGAACAGTTTGATGTGAAATCACTAACCCTTACTCTAGCAAGTCTTGAACAGTTTGATGTGAAATCGCTAACCCTTACTCTAGCAAGTCCAGAACAGTTTGATGTCAAATCGCTAACCATTACTCTAGCAAGTCCAGAACAGTTTGATGTCAAATCGCTAACCCTTACTCTAGCAAGTCTAGAACAGTTTGATGTGAAATCACTAACACTTACTCTAGCAAGTCTTGAACAGTTTGATGTGAAATCACTAACCCTTACTCTAGCAAGTCTTGAACAGTTTGATGTGAAATCACTAACACTTACTCTAGCAAGTCTTGAACAGTTTGATGTGAAATCACTAACCCTTACTCTAGCAAGTCTTGAACAGTTTGATGTGAAATCACTAAGCCTTACTCCTGCAAGTCTTGAACAGTTTGATGTGAAATCACTAACACTTACTCTAGCAAGTCTTGAACAGTTTGATGTGAAATCACTAACCCTTACTCTAGCAAGTCCAGAACAGTTTGATGTCAAATCGCTAACCCTTACTCTAGCAAGTCCAGAACAGTTTGATGTCAAATCACTAACCCTTACTCTAGCAAGTCCAGAACAGTTTGATGTCAAATCGCTAACCCTTACTCTAGCAAGTCTAGAACAGTTTGATGTCAAATCGCTAACCCTTACTCTAGCAAGTCCAGAACAGTTTGATGTCAAATCGCTAACCCTTACTCTAGCAAGTCCTGAACAGTTTGATGTCAAATCGCTAACCCTTACTCTAGCAAGTCTAGAACAGTTTGATGTCAAATCGCTAACCCTTACTCTAGCAAGTCTAGAACAGTTTGATGTCAAATCGCTAACCCTTACTCTAGCAAGTCCAGAACAGTTTGATGTCAAATCGCTAACCCTTACTCTAGCAAGTCTAGAACAGTTTGATGTGAAATCACTAACCCTTACTCTAGCAAGTCTTGAACAGTTTGATGTGAAATCACTAAGCCTTACTCTAGCAAGTCCAGAACAGTTTGATGTGAAATCACTAAGCCTTACTCTAGCAAGTCCAGAACAGTTTGATGTGAAATCACTAACCCTTACTCTAGCAAGTCTTGAACAGTTTGATGTGAAATCACTAAGCCTTACTCTAGCAAGTCCAGAACAGTTTGATGTGAAATCACTAAGCCTTACTCTAGCAAGTCCAGAACAGTTTGATGTGAAATCACTAACACTTACTCTAGCAAGTCCTGAACAGTTTGATGTGAAATCACTAACCCTTACTCTAGCAAGTCTTGAACAGTTTGATGTGAAATCACTAACCCTTACTCTAGCAAGTCTTGAACAGTTTGATGTGAAATCACTAAGCCTTACTCCTGCAAGTCTTGAACAGTTTGATGTGAAATCACTAACACTTACTCTAGCAAGTCCAGAACAGTTTGATGTCAAATCGCTAACCCTTACTCTAGCAAGTCTAGAACAGTTTGATGTCAAATCGCTAACCCTTACTCTAGCAAGTCTAGAACAGTTTGATGTCAAATCGCTAACCCTTACTCTAGCAAGTCCAGAACAGTTTGATGTCAAATCGCTAACCCTTACTCTAGCAAGTCCAGAACAGTTTGATGTCAAATCGCTAACCCTTACTCTAGCAAGTCCAGAACAGTTTGATGTCAAATCGCTAACCCTTACTCTAGCAAGTCTAGAACAGTTTGATGTCAAAGCGCTAACCCTTACTCTAGCAAGTCCAGAACAGTTTGATGTGAAATCACTAACACTTACTCTAGCAAGTCTTGAACAGTTTGATGTGAAATCACTAACCCTTACTCTAGCAAGTCTTGAACAGTTTGATGTGAAATCACTAACACTTACTCTAGCAAGTCTTGAACAGTTTGATGTGAAATCACTAACCCTTACTCTAGCAAGTCTTGAACAGTTTGATGTGAAATCACTAAGCCTTACTCCTGCAAGTCTTGAACAGTTTGATGTGAAATCACTAACACTTACTCTAGCAAGTCTTGAACAGTTTGATGTGAAATCACTAACCCTTACTCTAGCAAGTCCAGAACAGTTTGATGTCAAATCGCTAACCCTTACTCTAGCAAGTCCAGAACAGTTTGATGTCAAATCACTAACCCTTACTCTAGCAAGTCCAGAACAGTTTGATGTCAAATCGCTAACCCTTACTCTAGCAAGTCTAGAACAGTTTGATGTCAAATCGCTAACCCTTACTCTAGCAAGTCCAGAACAGTTTGATGTCAAATCGCTAACCCTTACTCTAGCAAGTCCTGAACAGTTTGATGTCAAATCGCTAACCCTTACTCTAGCAAGTCTAGAACAGTTTGATGTCAAATCGCTAACCCTTACTCTAGCAAGTCTAGAACAGTTTGATGTCAAATCGCTAACCCTTACTCTAGCAAGTCTAGAACAGTTTGATGTCAAATCGCTAACCCTTACTCTAGCAAGTCCAGAACAGTTTGATGTCAAATCGCTAACCCTTACTCTAGCAAGTCTACAACAGTTTGATGTCAAATCGCTAACCCTTACTCTAGCAAGTCCTGAACAGTTTGATGTGAAATCGCTAACCCTTACTCTAGCAAGTCCAGAACAGTTTGATGTCAAATCGCTAACCCTTACTCTAGCAAGTCTAGAACAGTTTGATGTCAAATCGCTAACCCTTACTCTAGCAAGTCCAGAACAGTTTGATGTCAAATCGCTAACCCTTACTCTAGCAAGTCCAGAACAGTTTGATGTGAAATCACTAACCCTTACTCTAGCAAGTCTTGAACAGTTTGATGTGAAATCACTAACCCTTACTCTAGCAAGTCTTGAACAGTTTGATGTGAAATCACTAACACTTACTCTAGCAAGTCTTGAACAGTTTGATGTGAAATCACTAACCCTTACTCTAGCAAGTCTTGAACAGTTTGATGTGAAATCACTAACACTTACTCTAGCAAGTCTTGAACAGTTTGATGTGAAATCACTAACCCTTACTCTAGCAAGTCTTGAACAGTTTGATGTGAAATCACTAAGCCTTACTCCTGCAAGTCTTGAACAGTTTGATGTGAAATCACTAACACTTACTCTAGCAAGTCCAGAACAGTTTGATGTCAAATCGCTAACCCTTACTCTAGCAAGTCTAGAACAGTTTGATGTCAAATCGCTAACCCTTACTCTAGCAAGTCCAGAACTGTTTGATGTCAAATCGCTAACCCTTACTCTAGCAAGTCTAGAACAGTTTGATGTCAAATCGCTAACCCTTACTCTAGCAAGTCTAGAACAGTTTGATGTCAAATCGCTAACCCTTACTCTAGCAAGTCCTGAACAGTTTGATGTCAAATCGCTAACCCTTACTCTAGCAAGTCCAGAACAGTTTGATGTCAAATCGCTAACCCTTACTCTAGCAAGTCCAGAACAGTTTGATGTGAAATCGCTAACCCTTACTCTAGCAAGTCCTGAACAGTTTGATGTGAAATCACTAACCCTTACTCTAGCAAGTCTTGAACAGTTTGATGTGAAATCACTAACCCTTACTCTAGCAAGTCTTGAACAGTTTGATGTGAAATCACTAACCCTTACTCTAGCAAGTCTTGAACAGTTTGATGTGAAATCACTAACACTTACTCTAGCAAGTCTTGAACAGTTTGATGTGAAATCACTAAGCCTTACTCCTGCAAGTCTTGAACAGTTTGATGTGAAATCACTAACACTTACTCTAGCAAGTCTTGAACAGTTTGATGTGAAATCACTAACCCTTACTCTAGCAAGTCTTGAACAGTTTGTTGTGAAATCACTAAGCCTTACTCCTGCAAGTCTTGAACAGTTTGATGTGAAATCACTAAGCCTTACTCTAGCAAGTCTTGAACAGTTTGATGTGAAATCACTAACCCTTACTCTAGCAAGTCTAGAACAGTTTGATGTGAAATCACTAACCCTTACTCCTGCAAGTCTTGAACAGTTTGATGTGAAATCACTAAGCCTTACTCCTGCAAGTCTAGAACAGTTTGATGTGAAATCACTAAGCCTTACTCCTGCAAGTCTAGAACAGTTTGATGTGAAATCACTAAGCCTTACTCTAGCAAGTCTTGAACAGTTTGATGTGAAATCACTAAGCCTTACTCTAGCAAGTCCAGAACAGTTTGATGTCAAATCGCTAACCCTTACTCTAGCAAGTCTAGAACAGTTTGATGTGAAATCACTAACCCTTACTCTAGCAAGTCTTGGACAGTGCAGGTCTTAGAGTCTTAAGTTCAAAGTGCTGGGAAAAGTTCACCAAACCCAATGTATGGGATTTGTTTTGTGTAAGACGCTTTGGGGTGTATTCATTTCGAAAAATTAATAATTAATTTTCTTTTACCCCCAATTTGCCCCAAGTATTATGTTTATTAAAAAAAAATACCACCAGACTAACACGGGCTGCAATGCACGGTGTTATACAATACTTTTCAAAAAGTAAATAAAACTGTCGTAAAACACGAATGTTTATGTGGTTTTCTAGTCTTACTATTTCAAGATTAATATAAATATTCATAGCAATGTTATTTACTTGACGTTTAACAGTCTTGACACATACTACATCGAATAGGTTTTACGACTTTGTACTTTTCATTTTACACCTATTTCAGATGCAGACTTTAGAATGCTATTCCTAGCATTACAGGCAATAGTTTCACCAACCATTAACACGAGTGATTTAACTACTTATCTTTCTTGGGACAGTTATCGTGAGAACTGTTTGGTGTGTCCTCATCCCTCCCACCCGTCCACCCCATTAACGTACAGTTGACAATGTTACCGGACTTAGGGCGAGCGATTACGAGTAGATACTTACGTATAATGAGTTTATTGGGCTGGTGTTTCTATAAGACATTATGGTGTGGGCGGACACCATGCACTAAAACACGATGTCTTTATGGTTAGTGTAAGACGGCTTGGACGTGTTTACGTCTTCACAAATTAACACTGCTAAAGACCTAAACAAAAGGAGAACTAACGCGATACGTCAGTCTACGTTGAGGCGTACAGAAAACAGCCTTGAAAGACAATACCGGCAATAAAGTACTACTACCGGAATGTTCTTAAGATGGGATCGTGGAATTTCACAAGTTGTAGCCGTAATATCAGTGGAGTATGTTAACGGAACTAACCACTGTCAGTGGCTCTACCTGTGGAGAATCTAAGGGGACATTAAAAAAACAACATTTATTTGTTATAAAAGAAACCCACGGAAAGGATTAGCTACCTCCTTTGCAGGCACGAAGGAAGCAAGTAGACATTGGGTGTGTGTGGGGGGAGGGACTGAGATCGAGAGTACAAAACAAAGTTTCTAGGGGGTTCGGGGCTATGCCCCCATCCCCGTAAAGATTTGAAAACTAGATGGGTAATATTTCCTCCCGTTACCCCCCGATATATACTAATAAATTTATTTTCAAGTATTTGCAAAAATTTTAATGTAATAAATTAACTATATGAGGTAAGTATGCTAACAAATATCTTACCACCAAATTAGCTATTATGAATCCAAAAAGTCAAGCGAGGTAACGTATCAACACAAGTATGTCGGCCATTGTTGTCAAAACTTAAAATACTGTATTCTACAAGTATACTTACGATTAAAAGGTGAAAATTCGATAGCTTTAATTTCACTGGAAATATTCAATGATAAAGTATAGAAATTATAAAATTGGCTAACAGAAGGGTTCAACTCAGTGATATTAGTTTCTGTACTCGTACTGGCTATTGGTTCCTCCAAAATGTTGTTATTTATTTGACTGACATTATCCGTCGGCTGTAAATGTGACACACTTTGTCCGCAAGGAATCACCACATCATCATTGTCACTGCTTGAAGAAGACGAAAACAAACTAATACTTTTATCTGTAGACAAATCACTATTACGAAATTTTGTTTGGCCTGAGGTGAAAGGTTCGTCAATAGAAGAACTGTCACTAGTGAAAAGACTTAAACTTTTATAATCTTTCCGAGTTTTCTTAATATTTTCTGATACTAATTTTTCTTTTAACATACGTTTTTTACTCATTTCTATAAATGTAGCAAAGTAGGAAGAAACACTCACCTTTATCTTTTTTTTAACAACATGAATCTCGTGGTGCATGTCATGCAAGCTGTATGTTGAATCATGCATTTTCCTATTGATATAGCACGTGCAGTTAGTTTTGACCTATGAACTCGTACATCAATTTCAGGTCGCTGTAGTCGTCATTTTATAATCACTAGTAGAAAGTATTATATACTCGGAATACAACGATCTCTTTGTTCGTTAATTTCCGTACAATTCCGGTAATTAAAAAATATATTTTATAATAAAATGATTTCTTTTCACATTTAGACATCAGACAATGATAAATATAACTATATTCTGGTCATAAATCAATATTATAATTAATATTTTAAATAATAACACAATATTAGTCATAAACAAGAAGACGACGAATGACTAAAAGTTTTGAACACTTATCATCAACTCACCTGCTTAGCGCAGTTGGATAACAGTGCCACGAATTATCGCTACCGATAGTAGCCGAGGGTTTCCAGTTCAAGACTTGCTGATTCAAATTTAAGGTAAGTGATTAATTTGTATATGTTGTATGTTAAATTATAATGAAATGATTACATGTATCATCAATGTATGTATGGATGTGTGCGTGAAAAGACAACGGGGTCAGAGGTGGGACACACTACAACATATGACGTTATTAAAAAAAAAAAAAATTATAATTTTTTTTTTTTTTTTTTTTTTAAATATATATTTTTTTTATATTTCTTTATATTACCCCCAAAAAAACCATGCCCCATTTTTTTTTATAGACGCCCCATCAAAAAAATCCCTCTTTAGATTGACAGATAGAGGGGGGTAACGGGAGGAAAACTTTCCGGTGTAGTTGTTAATGGTGTAGTTGTCGAACTAATAAAACCACATTTTTAAACAAATTAACGATGTTCCACCAATGTTTTGATTCAGCATCTTTTCAGTTATCCCCTGCGCGTGCTGTAACCTCACCGTGGTGCAGGGGTGTAACATTCTCTTTGAGAATGGCCAATACAGCACAAAATTGAAATTTTGAGTAAAAGTCCGTATCTATCTGTGATATTTGTATTTTTGCAAAGTTCTTTACACTGTGTATTTATTTAAATCTTGAATTTTTGTATTGATGTTGATCATCACTTTATTTGTTTGCATTACCATAGTTTGACACCCAATAGCCGATGTATTTTTCGTGCTGGGGTGTCGTTAAACATTCATTCATTCATTCACTTTACAGTTATATATATTGCTGATTTAGCTTTATTGCATACTTCCGTGATTACTAAATTTCTGTTTTTAAAGATTGCCCAATCGATTGATATATTAATAATTTTGGTCTTAAAAAAATTTAATGTTTAAAGTTTGTTTTGTCTAACGACACCACTGGAGCACGTTGGTTAATTAATCATCGGCTACTGAATGTGAAACATTTGTTAATCCTGACTCGTGGTCAGCAGACGACACCCGCTACATTTTCCTAAACCAGCAAGAGATCTTTTATATGCACTTTCACCAGGTTTACCCTTTACCGAATTATAACTAAGTACTCGCTTATCTTTGGATTGTACTGTAATAGTTTTACAAGGAATAAGTGTTTACTTGAATTCAATAGGAAGTCACTTATGTTAGATGTTATTGTGGTTTTAACAATTTGGAATAAAAAATATTACCCCAGTTAAAAATTAAAATTAATGATTTTAGACCAGACATGTCAGCAAATGAATTATTCGAAATAGTTCTTTGGGGTGCATGTCTTTTTTGGTATTATTATTTAGGACCAATGTGAAGTACAACTTGGGAATAGTCACTACAAAAATATGATAAGAACTTCAAAGGTTTCAACAAATGCCGCACAGGAGACAAAGATTAAGTTAAGAGTACTTTTAGTTTTACTGTTTTGTATGATTCGTGTTGTTGCTTCGATCATCCATACCATAACTGCTCGATTCAACATACCAATAATACTTAACAGTGCGCGCTAACCGAGTAAGATTTCGCATATGTTCGTCACTAATTAGCTGTAACCCGATTCACAATGCTGGCCAGTGTTGTGGTAGAGCATGCGTGTGTGATTCGATTGTTTTCATTACTAGTATTTAATTACTAGTATTGTCTTCACAAATGGTTGGTTAAAAGCAGACATGCGTTGCTCTTGTCACCTGGACAAATATTTACTTTTGTCTTATGTACGGATTCCAAACAAGCTGTATGGGTGCGCTAAAGGAGAAATAACCAAATGAGAAAGTAATGGCGTATTCCAAGGTTTCAAATATTTAACTTTTTTTGTCTTTGATTTTCCTTGTAATGGTCGTGGCAGCTATAAAATGTACTGTATCAGATTAATATTAACTAACGCCAGCCAAAACGTTATATTTTACATTCTATACTTCACATCTTCCTAAATCATCAATATTGATCTTGAGAAAATATTGAATCTATAGTCCGACTCATCCTCCTACAAAAATGTTTTTTTTTTTTTTTTTTTTTAAATATTTTCAGTTTGGTTTGACGAAAGAAGAAAAGTAAGTGTTTTGATTTTTTTTTTTAAACTATTTTTTGTGTGCAATTTAGTTTAGAAATCAGTCGGCTCAGAAATAAAAAAACTTATAGTAAATTCCATAAATTCTACAAAACTAATAGTCCGTCCCAACTTCCTACAAAAAATGTAAATAATTTCAGTTTGGTTTGGCGTAAGAAGAAAAGTAAGTGTTTCGAAAATAATAAAAAAATACTAACTTTTTTCTGCAATTTAGAAATCAATCTGCTCAGAAATAAATAACTTGTAGTAAATTCCATAGTTTGAAAAAAGGCGTTCCCTGTGGAAAGGACTATAGATGTAATGTCTTTAAAACACTAAATATTTCGTTTTATTTCCTAAAATCAATTGTTTCGTACGTACGAAATTATTTGAAGACATAATCCAGTTTGGGCTTCTTACAAATATTAAGACGACCAGAAACACATTGAATATACAGACACTGGTATTCTAAACAAGAAAATATATTTAATATGTAAACTTAATCGTAGAAATATTTTATTAGTCGGAAACATCTTACAATGCAGCAAACTCTGGAATGTCCCTTTAAAATATTACAATTGAAACATTCATTGTCAAGTACCGAATGTGTATTGTTTTCGTATCCTAAAGGAAATTAATGAATTTGTTGAAAATGTTACAAGATAGTCCTGTTTAGTTAAACATACAAACAGCTACTAAACCAAATAACTTCCGGCTGGGTCAAAGTTCGAGGTGCACCGAACGTTTGATAGAGAAGTTAACACCACAAGTCCTGTGATTGGCTATAAATGTGAGTGTGTTGGTTGTAAAATAAAATTAGTTTCATCTGGGCTAAAAATGTATACAATTTTATTTCATCTAGTACCCCTGTGTCAAGTAGCCACGTGCTTGGAACATGTATGGGGCACATGTAAAAAAAAAAAAAGTACTAACATTTTTTGCGAAACTAGGGATGTTGTAAAAACATCTGGTCATACTTAAAATGAGCCATGAAAGGTACCATTTTCTGCAGTTAATACTTTGAGGTAGGGGTTGTAGTACAGATATTTATGGGTCACGGTTTGGTTGATATATTGCATATAGGTTTTAAACACAAACGTTAACATTGTCGCCTATGGGATTTTATTTGGTATAGGTCCAACATACACAATGCTGTTGACCGACTGGACACGACATTCCGGGGCGTGTTGGGCGTTAGACTGGTTAGTGGTCGCTACTTAACTGATGCACCTTATCAGTAGATTGAGCGTAAGTGAAGTGTAAACAAGTGTTGTCATTACCACGCCATCAAGTGCGCTTTTCTTTCAGCGAATATGTTGATAAGGTGAACTCGGTAACGGTCTGCGTGCTCTAAAGTCAGACCGCCATTTCCGACGTCAAGTCCGACCAGAAGGCGATTGTGAGACAGTTCGTAACACTTTAATCGGCCATCTTCCTTTGACGGATCTTTTGTGCGCGTGGCTCGCTGCGCAAGATAAGTGTCTTGTATATTTTATTGCCAGGAAGAAACATTTTGTGGCAATACTTGATGCCGTTTGAGATAACAAACGAACGGGCTACACGTCAAGCACTGACCAGGGTCATTTCTTTACAAACCCAAACCTTTAAAGATCATTAGTGCAAAACGGAGTTTGTCTGCAGTCATAAGACTTTATAAAGCAGGTGGTTGTAATTAAGTGTCCCTAACAGCTAGTGTCCAGTATAGCGTGCACCATAACAATTAATACGCTCCTATTGTGAACATGTAGATATACTAGTTCAAATTGTTGTAATTCACGATGTGTATTTGATAAGCTTTCAGTTTAGATTAAAAACAAATGTTTCTGCAATGAGAAAAATGTATTGTTTTGAAAGAAACTATACTAAAACCGCTAATTTGAAAGGTCTAGATTACTTTGTCATCCGATTTACTCGGCTCAGCTTAATTATATTCTTGTGATTCTCTGAATGCTGGATTCATTGCTCTTGGAATACAAATGATGTTTGACCGATCCAAACTTTACAATATTATACAAATGCATTTGCTAAAAACATTTTATCCTATTTATACTAAAATATTATTTGCTATTTCATATTTTAATACAAAATGAAATGCGTTTGTCGTATCAAGGATCCAATAATGTGATGATGTATCATGTTTTTTTCCGTGATGCTCAGGGGTTGGGGGTGATGGGATGCCGGGAGTTAGGGCATTATTTGGGGCGATAGGCGTAGGCGTTTCGGCCTTGGATCACCTGGTCACACCAATGTTTAAAATATGATTGGCAACCCCTTTCCTTTTAACCTCCTATGGGCTTAATGAATATTGTTTTATAATTATTATTAATTTTAGACCAGCCCATCTAAATTTGCGCCGAAATTATATTATATTTATAATTTATATAGGTTAGAAATGCTAATATTTTTCTTTAAGGGCGCAGCCAAAACTTATTAACCCCAATTTTCCCCCTTTTTTTTTATACGTTTGGCGTTAATATTCAAAATGTCAAAATTGACCCTATTTGTTAGGTTATCCCTGTCCCGAGTCAGACCCCCCCCCCCCCCCCCCCCCGATCCTATCGGAGGCCGGACTCGGGATAGACGTGTTCAAAACCCTAGTGGTGTATGGACACGTTAAATCAGTTATTAAGCCAAGCTAAGCCACTCAAATAAAATTGTATAATTAATTGAATTGGAGATGGGTGAGTTTAACCTTTGTTTTAAATACATTTTTAACAATTCACAATTTTTTTATATTTATATATAATTGTATATATTATTTTAATTAGAATTTTTAGTGTGGTGTTGTATGTTGTATGAAAGGGTGTGGATGAGATCGGCTTGGGATGGGGGGGGGGGGGGGGGGGATTTATCTGGCAGTAAAACTTCCTCCCACTACTTGGCTTGAGTTGTATATATTGTTTTATTTTTTACTTTTAGTGTTGGTTCTTTTTAAAAATAATTTTAAATTGATACATGTTTTTAAAAAGCGTGCCGGTTTTTTAATATGTTATTATTTTTATCATGTGTTTATCCTTTTATGTAATAAAAATAAAAATTTAGCTTGTGCTAACCGTTCCACTTTTTACCCTGTAGGGCTAAAATTCTTTTTTAAATATTATATATATTTTTAGAAATGCCCGCTCTAAACTGCGACTGAAATAAATTTAATTAAAGTCAATTTAAATTTTATATTAAAAAAATAATAATCTGCGCATCTTAATTTAATAATAATTAGTTCCCTACCCCCATTCCTAAAAATAATGAGTCAAAATTCTCTCTCTCTCTCTCTCTCTCTCTCTCTCTCTCTCTCTCTCTCTCTCTCTCTCTCTCTCTCTCTCTCTCTCTCTCTCTCTCTCTCTCTCTCTCTCTCTCTCTCTCTCTCTCAGTAGAACGATGTAACATTATTTATGAGAATGTTCCATGCTGTAAATCATTACACATACTAGATCTGCAAACTAAGCCATTAGACTGGAGAAGGAAGTACAAGTAGTTCATTTGGACCAGCAGTTGCACAGAGACGAAGCCACGCTGTTATCCACAGAGTTTTAGGCGATACTGTAGACATTATTAAATTTGTTAGCCAGTGATGTGGGTACCAATTAGTAGAAAAATACGTTAAGTGGGATGGGTAGGGGTTCACATTAGACATTAGGTACTGGAAAAATCATGTGCGATTGGTAGGGAAATAATACCATACTAGAGATTCCCAGACAAAACGTATTATATGGTAAGGTGACGAATACAGTATAGGTACATGATACTACTGGTCATTTGTTGTAAATATTTAAATACGGTCCAAGTACTGGATTCTAGAAGTCGTTGTGTAGTAAAGGGTGGGTACAGTATAAGTACTGGTTTCTAGAAGTCGTTGTGTAGTAAAGGGTGAGTACAGTATAAGTACTGGTTTCTAGAAGTCGTTGTGTAGTAAAGGGTGGGTACAGTATAAGTACTGGATTCTAGAAGTCGTTGTGTAGTAAAGGGTGGGTACAGTATAAGTACTGGTTTCTA
>NC_054702.1:115491187-115548687 GCF_016097555.1 Gigantopelta aegis
ACAAACCGTGGTTATAACTGTCAGTGGAGAATGTATTACAGTGTGGCTACAAACCGTGGTTATAACTGTTAGTGGAGAATGTATTGCAGTGAAGCTACAAACCGTGGTTATAACTGTCAGTGGAGAATGTATTACAGCTACAAACCATGGTTATAACTGTCAGTGGAGAATGTATTACAGTGTGGCTACAAACCGTGGTTATAACTGTCAGTGGAGAATGTATTACAGCTACAAACCATGGTTATAACTGTCAGTGGAGAATGTATTACAGTGTGGCTACAAACTGTGGTTATAACTGTCAATGGAGAATGTATTACAGCTACAAACCGTGGTTATAACTGCCAATGATCCCAGTGGGTGATGAGAACTGCATTTCAGTGAGAACGGTCAACTGTACGATGAATTCCATACCAGACTCTGTAACAACAATAATAACGATGTAATAAAAACAACAGGCAGGCAACATTTTCTTTCAAAATCTTGATTAGCGCTATTTCCAGTCAATTGACAATTGATTAGCAACTATTGCTTAATGTCTTAAAATTGTGTAGTGATCTCTTAAACACGACATGATACTAAACAAAATGTTCCCTAACCGGATAAACCTATTTGACAAGTACAGGCATGTTTATGGTAATAATAATGTACCTGAAATGTACCATATTAATGATTTTAAAAATCATAATAACAAATAACTGTTCTAGAAGCCTCAGTAAAAATAAGAAAGATGTTTAAAAGGTTTGTATGTTTAGTCTTGTTTAATAAAGGTGTTGAAAAGCTTTATATATTAACAGTCTTACAAGGAAGAAAAACATTATATTTAATTGTGCAAACATCAATTCCATAGGCACAATATAATAACAAAATACCAGCAGCTGAGAGATGAGTAACGTACAGTGGAAGTTGAACGATTTTGAAGGGTAATGTTTGAAAACACGAACCTGAAGCAGCCAGTGGCACAAAGATGTCAAACTGACCCCCCATGTAGGTTGGTAAAATGTGATTGGACACCGTTTCGAAGAACTCTCTTGACTCAGGACAGTCAAAGTTATCAAGACTAATGGTGCATCCATGTACCAGCCTCACTTCTCCGGGCTCTTCCGAGTGGCAGAACAAACCAACACTCCTAGGAGACAATATCTTTAATATCAGAACATACATTGACTGAAAACCTATTTTATTGCATAAACAATAAAAGGATTGGGCACACGTTTGCATATATACATACCACCTGAGCACATTTTAACCTAGGGCTAGTTTGTGTCTGACATATGGTTATTTTGACAATTGGCTGAGAGAAACAACGTTAACCTGCTGCATACACACAGGCTACCAAAAAGATCCCAAGAGATCTTTTCTATATACTTCCCCATAGAGGTCAGCCTTTAACCTTCTGGCTACTGCAGGTGCAATATCTCGCCCGTTGACACACAGTACACTGTATACATTGCATTCCCCAATTCATATTTCCCACCGTTTTGCACACGCCACTCACCGGAAATATTAATATACCAACCGGAAATAGATTATTTAATAGTATGGCAGCTTTTGTTTTTCGTTTTTCAATGGAAAATACCTGGGAATTTTTAGTTGAAAAAGTGATTTTCGGCAAGTATTTTCACTTGAGAACAATTGTGGAACATTTTTAGGAATCAATAGCTGATTATGACAGCTAATTTGATAATACATTTGACCATTTTACAAACAACGAAAATCATAAAATATTGTGTTATGAATCATAGTTCGCTTCAAAGAAAAAATCTGCTGACAAAAAAAATGTTAGTGAGAGTAATGGACATAAATACTGGACATCTGGCCACAAATGCTCATAAGTAAACGCAATTTTTTCGAGTTTTTGCCTAATTTTAATCAACAATAACTGAATATAAAAATATGAAAAACACACAAAAATAATACTTGCCGATTCAAATATAAACTTAATTTTAAGTATTTATAGAAATTTTAATAGAAAATATGTGAGTAAAAGTTATAAATTTGTACCTCAACTTGGTTTTTGTCAAAAATTAATCCAGTAGTCTGAAGGTTAATGTACCAGTCATGAGATACTGGTTGGGATGGAAAAAGCCAGTTATCAAGGACGATCGAGCCTGTGACTCACAGCACATGGGCAAGTACTCTACCAACAAGCTACATTTCATCATTCACTGCATATGAAGACCTGGACCCATATTCACAAAAAGGTGTAAATTTACGTCTACGACTAGCACTTACGTCTGCCGTAGATTTACGTTTACGTGCAAGAAGCACCTTATTCTCAAAGACGGCCGTAAATGTAAACGTAACTTAGTTGGACGTAAATCTACGATTTAACACTCTCACTGGAGTAATTAATAAAAACCCATTAAAAACAATGGCTACCGGGTAAATAATAAACGTGCAAAACACAATTTTGTTTGTCGTCTGCTAACAATAACATTGCGAACAGTGAACCATGGCATTTTGGTATTGGTGGGGATCCGCGTTTTGGTACGAACTTGAGGACATTTCTTAAAAAGGAAAAGCTAACTCAGGAGAAATTGGCTGAGTCGAAAACATCCGTTCGATCACCAACAAAAAAATTTCAATCCGTGGGCGTTTGCCATCGCAAACTGCTTCATTTATTGGAAATGCTGCTAGTTTCCGTAAATAATAGTAAATAACGGCGATCGTGCTTGATGTACGATATGTACACAACTTACGTGCAGCGTTAGTTGCAACCTGAGGCACTCTTATATTTATGTCCAACTTTACACGTAACTTACGTTTTCGTTGTTTTTCGTGAATAGCTCTTCAGTCGTAGATTTACGTTTACGTGTAAAACTAGGCTTACGATATTTTGTGAATATGGGTCCAGTCCTTTAGTCCAGGGACAGTTGTCAACATATAGAAGAAAGCAAGCAACATACACCATTTTGAAGCTTATGCCTTGCAGATTTTGAAAATGTTTGGTGCCATTTATTCCTGACAGGTTCACGGTCGCATGACAAGGTCAAAGGTCAAGAATTGTTAAATTCAGCTTCATAGTTGTATTATTTATATTTAAGGTGTTAATGCTGATTAACAAGTTGCATGTGGTAGATGTCAGATTTAATTTGGTGGGTTACACCCAGATATATAGCACATACATTTGCAAACATTTGCTGTGCGATTCAATGCAGTTAAAACTATACTAATTGCTTACTTACAAATGTAGGTCACCCAGCTGTTCTCGTTCACAGTGGCCATAGCATTCATACCTGTAGCATTCATACCTGTCCACCGATGAGCATTGGGTTTTAATAATAGTACTGATAAAAAACGTGTTTGGCCTATATCTCATTAAATTGATATAATTAAATTCTCATTTCATGTATACCCTTTGTGACAATCTATTTAGTTGAAAGGTGCTTACTACTGCATTTGTATTGATGAACCAAAAACAATTATACGATGGTCCATGCCTTTCCCATCCCTAAGCAGAGTCATACAAACAGTAATTGTGGTCAATTCTTAAATGAATAAAATCATTATGCATGGCGATTGACTTGTTATAGATAAAATATCTCAAATAATTATGATGATAAATGTTGGCAACCTGGACATTTTCATGTTAACATTAATTTATTTTACATTAAAATAGCATATGCTCTAATTAGGTTAGCGTTTTGAATCGTCATTAATACAATTCAATTAAGATATAAGACTGAAAGCATTCTAAAATTATATAAATACCATGATTTGTATTGCCATGTTAGCATATCCTTAAGTTGACAAATTATATTTTAGGGAAATCTGAATTTTATATAAAAAGCCACCAATGATTTGCAGAAAAAGCCACATTACAAAGAGTATTACTGGGCTTTGTGTAACACTTTCTTTCCTTCTGTAACTATAAACTGTCTAACACAGTTCTGGATCAGTTAGTATTCAAACAAATTTGAAAAGTCCACTTACATTAATAATTGTGGACTTCATTTCTTTGACAGTGTTGTTTTTGGTAAAAAAAAATTGCATACTATCCTCTGTGGTGTTTTTGTGAAAAAACAGATTAGGTTGGTGTCACAGGCTTGGTTGAATAAATATAAAAAATTATTTGTAAAATTACAAGTCCTAAAATGTTTGCCTATTCATCTGAAGTGTTAATTTCAGTTTCAGCGTGTCTTTCCAGTAGCTGTAGATTGTGATGAAGACTATCTTAACTTTAGCACAATCCTCATACCTAAAATGTTTACCTATTCATCTGAAGTGTTAATTTCAGTTTCAGTGTGTCTTTCCAGTAGCTGTAGATTGTGATGAACTCTCTCTTAACCGTAGCACAATCCTCATACCTAAAATGTTTGCCTATTCATCTGAAGTGTTAATTTCAGTTTCAGTGTGTCTTTCCAGTAGCTGTAGATTGTGATGAACTCTCTCTTAACCGTAGCACAATCCTCATACCTAAAATGTTTGCCTATTCAGCTGAAGTGTTAATTTCAGTTTCAGTGTGTCTTTCCAGTAGCTGTAGATTGTGATGAACTCTCTCTTAACCTCATCTGAAGTGTTAATTTTAGTTTCAGTGTACACTTAATATCTATAGGTATGGGTAATATGTTTCACGGTTGTGTGGAAAGAATTTCTAATTTTTGTTCCCCAACAAACTTACATTCTGGCCCAGAAGTGCATTACTCTATTTTGTTTCCCTTTTGATACGTTTTGATCAATCTAATTAAAATTAGCTCCACTATTACATGTGGATCTAACAGCAGCCAGTTCGAGCTCATATCCACCAATCAAAACCTTACTTGCAGAAGCATGCCATTGATTTAAAATAATTTGAAAACATTCCGAATTATCCTGAGGGTATACGACATGTTTCGTGTGAACTACGAATGCTGTAAAACATGTTTTATTTTATAAAATAAATAATTTGTAATGTAAAACTGAAGACTGATTTAGTTTTTTTTTTTTATTATAAATAAATAAATATTTTTTAATGTACAATTGAAGACTGATAACCCATCCCATACATATTGGTATGGTTCGCTGTACTGCGGCCACTAAAATAGACTTGCCCGATATTTTTAGAATTTGTATGCTCCCAAATAACGTTATAAAAGGCAAAGTGTGATTGGTCAATATTTAAATTATTATTTACAGACGAAATGTTACCTGGACATTGGAGACTACGCAGTACGTTAGTTCTACTGGTCTAAATAAGGCATTCGTAATTCACATGAAACATATCGTATACCCTCAGGATAATTCGGAATATTTTCAAATTATTTTCAAATCACTGGCATGATTCTGCAAGAAAGGTTTTGATTGGAGGACATGAGCTCCAACTGGCTGCTGTTAGATCCACATGTAATAGTGAAGCTAATTTTAATTAGATTGCATTTTGTTGGGTTACAGCTTTGTATTACCACATACTTTTCCTCATAATAACTAGCTTTGTCTGTGACATAATTTTGAGAAATAAATTCTTCTGATGTCAGGGGACTTCTCTGACAAATTAGATATAACTGAAAAAAGATACCATTATCAGTACTACATAAAGTGGGGTTAGTCCATAGGACCCTCACCCTGAATTAGTATTATTACCTCCACATTTTGATATTGCTTCAGGGGTAGGGGTAAGATTATCATTGACTTCAAGAGTTTAAAACATTGAGTTGAGTGAACATAGATGTGCTGTCCTTAAAGTGTCTCTCAACCCTGTTAGCTGTATTTACGTTATGGTGTCTGTGGGACAATGGTAGTAGAGATGAGGTTGTAGAAAAGGCATCTAATATAAGTTTAGATGATATTTTATTATTATCAAACTTAGAATTTTATAAATTAATACAGGTTATGTCTTGTGTCTGCTCAAAAGACAGTTATTGTGTTTAGACATGTACAATTAATTCAAATAAGTATGGTTGTGATGTGATATTCCTAAAATCAAAGTTACACTGTTTGGAATCAGGATTCTAGTCATCACAAACATAATGCTACAGGCTATTTCTGTACTGAAATTACTAATATTTGGATATGTTGCTCTTATGATAATTTACTATCAAACCTAGATGTGTGCATATAACCAAACATGTAAAATATAGTGTATTAAATTCCCACGGAATTACAATTCGCTCTGGACTACTCAAATATGATCAGCTACACTATTTATTTTACAGAAGTTTGATTGATCCTTTGTTACATAAATATTCAACAGGTTTACAGAGGAATAATATAGCTATCATGAACCTTCATTTCATTATCAGTGTGATCACCATCAGTCAAGAATGGTATTTTGTAAATAATGCTGTTAGCCCTTAGTTCAACTGATGTTTACAAAACACTTGCTAGCCCAGTTATATAAAAGTGAACAGGCCTCTGTGAATTAAACATTCAGGTAAACCATTTACTTTTTGAGTAACCCATTATGTCCATGTAAATGACGATAGTTTTTCTCAATTTTCAGAGACTTAGTGAACCAGTGAAATGATTAGTAACGGTGCTGACAACACCACCTAGGTAATGAACTCAGTGCTGGAGTCTAAGTGACGCATCAACAGAGGACTGCCCTTAGTGAGACAACACAGATTAAGAATGGGACACGGTGCTGGAGTCTAAGTGATGCATCAACAGAGGACTGCCCTTAGTGAGACAACACAGATTAAGAATGGGACACCATGAAACTAGAAGAAAGGAAGAGTGTTTCATCAGTGAGATTCAGGGGTGTACTGAGTCTAGTTTTGTATTCACAGACAGCGAGAGTGAGACGTACTGTGCATGTCTGCCCTGTAGGATGGACTCCAGCTGACTGAGAAGAGTCTCCGTCGACGTGCCCTCGTACTCGTAGACAATCGGCACAACCCCGAACGTGACTGCGTCAAGCAGCAGCTGAAACACACAACACACACAATACATCAGATATGTACTAACAATAACACAACATTTAATACTGGTCTTGTCAATAAAATATTTCATCTTAACATTTAAACACATGAGTTCAGGGAACATTTTGTTTTCAAAATCGTGATTAGCAATATCTCTAGTCATGTGAAAATTGATCAGCAACTACTGTTTAGTTTTTAAAATTGTCTAGCGATCTCTGAATTTTGCGTAGCAAACAGAGAAACGATACTGAACAAAATCTTCTCTGGAATTATCTTATTGTTTGTATGGATTCTTGGACAGACTAAAGTCCGAACCAAAATGTTAACTACAAAAATTGCTATCCTACCTTTATTTTTCGTTAGATTTTAACCACATTTTGTCCAGACAGAAATCTTGAAAAAACCCCATTACAATGACACATATTCCACATCCTAGATGATAACCATGTCACCTATATCGACTTCGCTGAGATCGCATAGGGCAAAAAGCATGTAATTTAGTGCCGGCTGCCATTTTGATTTTTTATGGAATATTCTCCAAGAGGGGTGAAAGGATATGACTTAATTTAACAACGTCATAACATGTTATGATATAAAAGCAAACGTGATGAGGTCATATTAATTTTATTTTTATTATTATTATTATTTGTTTTTTAATGATACCACTAGAGATCACTGATTTTATATTAATTATGTCACATACTTTGGAGGCTTTCACCCCTCTTGAAGAGTATTCTATAAAAAAACAAAATGGCAGACGGCAGAAAACTGCATGTATTTTGCCCTATGCTATCTCAGCGAAGTCGATACTGGTGACATCGTTACGGTCTCATATGTGGAATCTGTGTCACTGTAATGTTTTTTTCACAACTTGTCTGTGGACAAAATTTGGGGGTAATGTAACGATAATTAAAGGTAGGAGGGTAATTTATTGTAGTTGTTAACAATTTGGTTCAGACTTTAGATTAACTTATTTAGCTGATTAGATTAACTTGCAGTGCTTAAAATTGTTCAGTGCTGAATGACAGATGACATTTACATGGAAATATAATCCTCTGGAGGTCTGTACTAGCATTTCCAAAAGTAGTGCCAAGACATTCTATTCAAGGAGATAAAAATTATTTCAGCTCTCATCATCACACAGTCGGGGGTACTGTTCTCCATCATAATGCACATTGATACTTCAAAAACTGCTTGGGTGTGTCTATTGTTCCTTATTATTAAGCTTCTTAACACCTCACAAACTGCCTGGGGAAGAGGGCAGGTTCATTATTTCAAAAATACAGTTTAATCATGACCATATTTCTCTAAGACTTAATAAAAGGGAATAAATCACTCCCCCACCTCCACATTTGAACCAGGATTTGACCAAAATTGACCCAGATAATTTGAAACTATGTCAGTTTGTGAAAGATTGTATGATGCTATGTTCAGTGTTTACTTACATCGGCTGCAGGCACCCGGGATGAGATGAACAAAACTCGCGGATTCTTATCCATCATGCTACCACCAAGTGTGGTCGATTTGGATGTCTGTCTGCTAGAATAGAAACCACCCTTTCCAGTCTGGTCAAATCTGAAAGAATTTTTTTTTTTCTACATTAAATTTAATTTCAACTACATATATACTGCAATAGAGCAAACTCATAAGATTAGTCTTCTATTGGTACAAACAGCTGGAGTTTCCTACATGTTTTGGAAATTGTTGGTGCAGTGTTTTAATGTGGTAAATATTACACAATTAAAATACTAAACAAGTAGGAAGTACTGTTGACATAATTCACATTAGAATTCCATACTGTTGACATAATTCACATTAGAATTCCATACTGTTGTGCCGTTATGGAGCAAACAAGTTTGGACACATGTTAGTTTAAACATTGTTTCTGCACTAATATTTGCTCATTTCTACATAATGTTTTCTGTTTGTAAGTTGTAATGTGCCTGATTTCCATCAAGTTTCCCATTTTTAAGTGTGTAATATACCCAATTTCTACCTAATTTCCTGTTTGCTAGTCTGTAACATACCTGATTTCTGTCTAATTTCCTGTTTGCAATTCTGTAACATACCTCATTTCTACCTAATTTCCTGTTTGAAAGTCTTTTTCTAACTAATTTCCTATTTATAAGTTTGTAACGTTCCTTAATTTCTACCCAATTTCATCTATGTCAGTTTGTAATGTATGGTACATGATTTTTATCTAATTGTCTGTTTGTAATGTACCTAATGTCCTGTGTGTCGGTTTGTAACGTACCTAATGTCCTGTGTGTCGGTTTGTAACGTACCTACGAGTGAAAACTCGTTTTGGCGGCTTCCAGTCTGTCTCTACAAGTTCTCTCATACGCATCTCCTCAAAGTTCTCCAGGTTAATCACTTCTCTCAGCGTGTGGTTGTTTGTCTGCAGAGGGTTATAGTCCTCGCCCGCCTGAAAAAAACACACAGAATAACGGTTACTGCCGCAACATACTGGCTTCAACCTGTGACAGGTATGGCGGTTACTGCCGCAACATACTGGCTTCATCCTGTGACAGGTATGGCGGTTACTGCCGCAACATACTGGCTTCATCCTGTGACAGGTATGGCGGTTACTGCCGCAACATACTGGCTTCATCCTGTGACAGGTATGGCGGTTACTGCCGCAACATACTGGCTTCATCCTGTGACAGGTATGGCGGTTACTGCCGCAACATACTGGCTTCATCCTGTGACAGGTATGGCGGTTACTGCCGCAACATACTGGCTTCATCCTGTGACAGGTATGGCGGTTACTGCCGCAACATACTGGCTTCATCCTGTGACAGGTATGGCGGTTACTGCCGCAACATACTGGCTTCATCCTGTGACAGGTATGGCGGTTACTGCCGCAACATACTGGCTTCATCCTGTGACAGGTATGGCGGTTACTGCCGCAACATACTGGCTTCATCCTGTGACAGGTATGGCGGTTACTGCCGCAACATACTGGCTTCATCCTGTGACAGGTATGGCGGTTACTGCCGCAACATACTGGCTTCATCCTGTGACAGGTATGGCGGTTACTACCGCAACATACTGGCTTCATCCTGTGACAGGTATGACGGTTACTGCCGTAACATACTAGCTTCATCCTGTGACAGGTATGATGGTTACTGCCACAAGCTTCTGCCGGACATACTTCACAGTTTACCCGAGATGGATAATGCATGCTTGCGGCAAAGGTTGTCGCAAGGTTGTTACAAGGTTACACGGTTGTACAAGCAATGCAAGCTATTTGCAAGATAACATTTAGCTCGCGTAAGGTAGTCAGTAATTCTGCAAGCTTCCCGCAAGCATATTTTCATTTTGCAAGCTTAAATAATTACTGCATGCTTGCGCAAGCTAGCTGCATGCATATCTTCAACTCACTAGCTTCCTGCAAGCATGTTTTCATTTTGCAAGCTTGCTGCATGCTTGCTGCAAGGTATTCACAAGCGTGTGGCAAGCTTGCTACAATCTAGTTACAAGCATGCAAGAAAAGCTTGCAACAAGCTAGTCGCATGGTTATAAAAAGGTTCCAAATACTAGCTCAAAACATGGTAGTTATGCAGCTGTCTCAAGGTTGTTACTAGCTATTTAATAAGCTTGTAATTTTTTGGGGGGATAAAGCCAATATCTTAAGACAGTCACCAGTTACTTCATCTATATTGCAATCCTAAATAACATAACACATTTATTTCACAATTTACCGGTTTTGAGAGCAGTAGGTTGATGCATATTAACTGCCGTCTTACATATATCTATACACAAAAAAAAACCTGTTCTTAAATAAAAAATGTATTTCTTATTTTTAAATGAACTTGTTATCCAAATTAAAATCATCTACTAGAAACAGAAGAGATAAGTTTGAACAGGAAATACAATATTATTGTACTATTACAAGTCAGTTATAGAAACATTAGTGATAATAACAACAATTCGCTACAGCTGTCAACAAAAAGATATGAATAAAAATCATGTTTTGTGTTACTTGTTCATTAATTACAGACACATTCATTCTGTCAAACGATTTAACTACATTTAGTCTTACCTATATGGATGTTTGGAGTAAGAATATTAAGTTGTTCCTGCAAACAGACTGAAAAGTACTGTTATCTAAAGACAAACTGGGACAAATGTTACCATCAGAGGAGTATCATTCGAAGTGACAACCTGACCAAACCTGCCTGGGTTACCCGGTCCTGTAGATTTTTGATGAGCAACCAGGTGAATAAAGCTGCTTTTATTCTTCTGTTAGGGAACTGTAATTAGCAATACTTTGTAAACACTTGTCCTGGATGAAGGAGCCAGAGTACGTCGACACCTGTGCCCATGACAGGCATGCACTACAACAGCTTTCTGTGAATGTGCACGTTAAATTTGATTCCATCATGCTTGCATACTAATACAATAAAACTTGCCAGCAGTGGGTGAAGGTCACTAACCGTCAGAGCTCTGTGTCTTTCCTTCCTCCTCGACGTGTCCATACCGACCTCGAAGTCGAGAGATTTGCTGACATCTACGTCGTGTTTTGTGATGCCCCACTTGTTGTGCAGTACCAGGGCAGACTTGGGCAGCAGGGGATCGTTCACGTTCAGGTCGTGGAGGAAGGCGAAGTGAGACTTGTCGAGATCCTTCGGCTTGTTATCCGGCCCCTTCCACGGCGGGCGAATGTCCATTAGTCGTCCTGTGACACAAACATATTCATACACACATACAGTAGTTAGGAGAAAAGGTGGGGGAAGCTGGGAGGTCAGGTCTGTGACAGGAATATGGTAGTTAGGAGGAAAGGTGGGGGAAGCTGGGAGGTCAGGTCTGTGACAGGAATATGGTAGTTAGGAGGAAAGGTGGGGGAAGCTGGGAGGTCAGGTCTGTGACAGGAATATGGTGGTTAGGAGGAAAGGTGGGGGAAGCTGGGAGGGCAGGTCTGTGACAGCAATACGGTGGTAAGGAGAAAAGGTGGGGGAAGCTGGGAGGTCAGGTGTGTGACAGTAATACGGTAGTTAGGAGGAAAGTGGGGGAAGCTGGGAGGTCAGGTGTGTGACAGTAATACGGCAGTTAGGAGGAAAGGTGGGGGAAGCTGGGAGGTCAGGTGTGTGACAGTAATACGGCAGTTAGGAGGAAAGGTGGGGGAAGCTGAGAGGTCAGGTGTGTGTGACAGTAATACGGCAGTTAGGAGGAAAGGTGGGGGAAGCTGGGAGGTCAGGTCTGTGACAGGAATATGGTAGTTAGGAGGAAAGGTGGGGGAAGCTGGGAGGTCAGGTGTGTGACAGTAATACGGCAGTTAGGAGGAAAGGTGGGGGAAGCTGGGAGGTCAGGTGTGTGACAGTAATACGGTGGTAAGGAGAAAAGGTGGGGGAAGCTGGGAGGTCAGGTGTGTGACAGTAATACGGTAGTTAGGAGGAAAGGTGGGGGAAGCTGGGAGGTCAGGTGTGTGACAGTAATACGGCAGTTAGGAGGAAAGGTGGGGGAAGCTGGGAGGTCAGGTCTGTGACAGTAATACGATAGTTAGGAGGAAAGGTGGGGGAAGCTGGGAGGTCAGGTTAAGTATTTACAAAATGTTAAAGTTAAAGTTTGTGTTGTTCAACAACACCAATAGAGCACACTGATTTATTAATCATCAGCTATTGCATGTCAAAACATTTAGTCATTTGACTCGCTGTCTTCAGAGGAAACCTAGGTACATTTTTCCATTAGCAGCAAAGGATCTTTTATATGCATTTCCCCATAGCACAACATAAATCAAAGCCTTCGATATACCAGTTGTGGAGCATTGGTTGGAATAGGTTAAAACAAAACAATGACAGAATCATAAGAAGCAAGCACCTCAGGCAAGCACTACTGAGCTAGATCCCGCCCCTGTATTCACGGAAAGAGAAAATGATCAAAGTTTAAGGTTAATGTATGACAAGTAATGTGTACTCAAGTCAAAGTTCAACTAATAGGACCTACTGCTGTCTGACTTTGATAATCTGTTTCCTTTCAGTCGGAGCATTTTGCCTGTGTATTGAGCTCCATCAGCTCTCGTCCCATACAGGTCGTCCTGGAGCAAATAAACAACGTGAAAACATCAAGTCACAAAGTGAGATCACACAATCAGCTCCAGTCGTATCTAGAGGTGTAATCATATGGCAATATGAGGTCCACAATATGATATATCCATTTGTGGCAGCCATATTGCGATAAATACATAATTCCTGAGGTACGTATTTTTTTTGTGTTAAATTTTCTGTTTTGAGCATTACAAACATGAAAACGACCAAAACACATTGGATTTGCTAAACTTATTCACTTAAGCCTGACGTGGTAAGTGATATGTAATTTAATGGTAAAAAACATGCTGTAATTGCCCAAAAATATTTGACACTGCCTGATAATTATAGTCTGTTTTCGTCAAATGGGAACCGATGAATTGGCCTGTAACTCTATAATAAATAATGCTGTAACTTATAGTAGAAGATATTATAGAGTGTTAAAGACATAAAACATTCTTTAAAAGTGACATACCCATATGGCTAAAAACATCGTGGTTCATTTCAAAGTGATATGTGCCACTTGAACATCAAGTGGCACATTACGACCTCATTGGAATGTTAATATAAACTGAAATCAATCAGGGTAAATAAAGAGAATATTTAACTCACTACCATTTCGTATCACGTTTATGTCCATTTTTTTCCTAAAGCATGTGACATCACTCAGGACATAAATATCATATGAAATGGAAGCTTGTTTAATATCCTATAACTACTGTGTTTTAACATATTTCAAAAGCTATACATTTTTTGTAATATTTTAATTGTTAAATTATTGTCAGTAGTGTAATCAGAAAAAACATATTTCAAATAATTATTGTGTCATTACATTGATGACATTATTTTTTTTATTCTTACCTGCATGAATTGTCAAGACTTATAACATTAAAATAATTATTACCAGACTTTTGTTTTTGAAAAACCCAGGAGTGCTAAAAATTGTACTCCTCAAAATGCTTACGAGGGGGGTGGAAATCACACTCCTCAAAATGCAGAGGAGGGGAAAATTGCACACCTCAAAATAATCAGAATTAGAAGCATGAGACCGAGAGGAATTGCACCCATGAACATGATTAAGTTTGAGGAGTAATAGTTTCTAAATTAAATATATTAAGGGTTAATGTTTTGTGTTTTCAAAATAAATATCCTAATTTAACTAATATGATGGTTGTTCTCAAAGATGGAAGGAATGGGTCATTGCAATCTTACACAAGAAAAAGAAACACCATGAACACAACATTTATCGATTTCTTATGTATTATATGCATATCATGTTGCATTACAATTCTGAATCATGATAATCTGTTGACTATTTATGAATATGTTATTGAAACTGATTTGGCACTGGGTTATCACATGTATATATATCATAATATACATGTTATGTACCTGCAAATTCTCTATTTAAAAAAATAATAACAGAGAAAATGTCAACATCTATTGTTTTCTACCCAAATATATCTTACTACAATTTTTATAAATATATATTTTTACAAACAGGATTAACTTTGATTATCGGTGTACTGTAGTTAACACATTATTTATTATACTACTAACTCGAATCATAGCAGCCCATCAAAAACAAAATAAAAAATGTCCTTGGCTTTAAATCACGTGGCAGTATTGTGAAACAGAAAGTAGAAATATCTGAAGTATGTCGCTATGCTATTAACAAAAACAAAACCTGCTTTACTAAATTTGTTTTTCATTGGTGTACGCGTTTAATGTGATATCAACATGTATAAATATTATACACATCATAGAATTATTGGACAACGCACCTACCATATTATGTTTTCTGTACGTGATCAAAACAACGACAGTGTAAAATATATTTTGCGATGTTACCTGCATTGTACGAAATTAAACACAACAAAACCGACGAGATCTTAATAATAAGTGAACTCCTAGCTGATTGGCTCAGTGTAAAGATAACCAATCAATCGTGTTTCAATTTATAAAAAGTATTCTAGGAAGTTCATTGTGAACAGAATGGAAAGGTCTGTGGCGTTGTCGACTGGATTCAATAAACAATTAAAATGACAGAGTTTAAAAAAAAATAAAAAAATACAAGCGTGATTTGTTCAATTTAGGGGCGCGTTATTTCACACCCGTCAGACTGAGTTGACAGGGGTTCATGGGTGTGATAGCGCTCACGCCAGTCAAAAACGAAAGTCTGTATTACTACCATCTTTACTTGTGCAACCAATACATATTACTTACCTTGCCACTGCCTGTCACGTAGTCAAGGGTCTGGACGCAGGCCACATAGTGTCGCTTCCACGCTCCATATTCATTGTCAGCCGGTGTGTACGGCAGAAACCAGCCATACTTCTTACACTTGGCTATCCATATAGCATCCTACAGTAACAAACAGAGAAAACAGCCATACTTCTTACACTTGGCTATCCATATAGCATCCTACAGTAACAAACAGAGAAAACAGCCATACTTCTTACACTTGGCTATCCATATAGCATCCTACAGTAACAAACAGAAAAAACAGCCATACTTCTTACACTTGGCTATCCATATAGCATCCTACAGTAACAAACAGAAAAAACAGCCATACTTCTTACACTTGGCTATCCATATAGCATCCTACAGTAACAAACAGAAAAAACAGCCATACTTCTTACACTTGGCTATCCATATAGCATCCAACAGTAACAAACAGAAAAAACAGCCATACTTCTTACACTTGGCATCCATATAGCATCCTACAGTAACAAACAGAAGTAGAGATATTTCATTCGTTTCTTAATCATTAGAACATAAAACATTAACAAAACTGGATTTATAGGTCTCTTCTTTTTTTGTGTCTTTATTTCTTTGTTTGTAGTTAATACTTTTATGTGAAATCTTTTAGCCTGGCAAACACCGACGCTCTATTTACAGCACAGTTATAATTACTGCAAACAGTGAACATCTTCTCTTCAAGTTCATTTATCATCCATTAAAAGCTTTTGTAGGAGATATTGCTTCTTATAATCTTGATTCGTCAAATTTTAAATTAAAATGAAAATAATGATAATGGATGATAAAAAAAATACCCCCTTGTGTCTTGTGATATTATAATTTATCAGCACTCATTGATAAAAGTATAAAATTTCTCGGAATTGAAAGTCCTCTCTATGATGATGCTGTGCCTCCCTCTGAACACAATATCATATCTGGTACATAACTGTACTTACTGCCGAGTACCCAATAAGTTGTTTAGCTTCATTTTCTACCTGACCCAATGTTTACCTGATCAGCAAGGAACTTCCAGTGCCAACAGGCCTGAGCAGCTCGACAGAGACTCTTCGGTTCGAGGAATGAGAACACGTACAGAGACAGAAACCGGGGGAGGACAGTCACAAAATCAAGATGCTGCATGGGAACGTGCTGCCGAAACCACTCGATGACAAATCTGTTCTGGCCACGGGTACACTGTCGGAAGATCACGTCCAGAAACCTCTTTCGCTGAGAATCCGTCCACAAGTCAAACTATTTCAGATGTAAAAAGAAAAAAACCCACACTGGGTGTAAACTATGGTACAAGTTATGAAGACATGAACATGCACAATATATATGTTAACCTAATTGATACTCAAAATATTTTTTTTGAACCAATTCTTTCTAGTTGGTATACAAATAACTATTTACATACATAAGCTGGAAATTAAGCTGATTTTTTTTCAATTATAAAATCATGTTTTCAAATATATATTGAGTTACAGTATTTTTTTTTACCTACAAACAAAACACCAGTGTCAGCCAATAGTGTTTGAAGTTATCAAATTCAAATACAATGTATATATTAGGCATCAAACTAAGATGAAACACTTGTTCTGGTTACCAGGTTACCACGTCAAGAACGTCGAGAACAGTATATTGTATTCCACAAGTTTTTTAACAAAAACACCACCACCACTTAAATTTTGATTAATTCAGTGCTATTTATGACAAAGTGCTTATGCTTGTTTATAAAGGAATGATAATGGCATTTGTAAACTACATAAATATGTTGCAACTTAAGGCCACAGGTGACCAGGCATCATGCATATTTTTATGTCTGTATATGATAACATACCCAGTGAGAAACGAGGTCTCGTCTTTCTTTAAATATCTGAAACAAACAAAGACAGGGCATAAAATCTGAAGTTAATTTTCATACAACCAATATGTCGTTCGTGTGGTTTTAGTGTTTACGCAAACAATTTTCTTCAGTAGTTCAGATACAAATGAAAAGATTAATAGGCAACGATATTCAAACGAGAATATAAGATGAGAGCGATTTTCGTAGCTTTTCTCGTCATAAATAAGAAAACAGACTTTTTGTGTGCTAGGACTTAAAAGCTACTTGGTGAAAATAAAAATTGTTTTTGTTTGTCCTAACCCGACCGACCCACGAATATTTGTTGACCTCTTGGGGAAGACGTTTTTATTTTTAAAATATTTAACCAATTTCAATTTAAGCATAAACAAGTATAATGTTGATCTGTAGATGATCGCCTATTTGTCAAACATTTTTAAACCTCGATATAATTTAAGCAAAATCCATACATGGGGCTATGCAATGACAAATCAATTCCACAGTCAATGCAATTCAAGAAAGGTCTACTATTAAGCTACATTGGGCTACTTTGGGTTTAAATTATAAATGGGGCTATGTAATGTCAAAACATTTCTACATTCAATGCAATTCAAGAAAAGTCTACCATTAAATCCATGGGCTACAGGTTTAAATGATAAATGCTCAATAACCGAGTACATGCATATTTGTGTCTCCTATGAAACTCACCTGATGATGAATGAGAGTTTAAAAAGTGTACACACAATATACATTCTTTGTGTAGGATACACTTTGCTATCAGCCTGGGGCAGGGCTCAACCAGGTCTCCCACAGCAATTTTGAAAAGATTTATCATGGGTGAAACAGCCCACCGACAACAATTTTGAACATGCCTATGGCAACGTTTTAAAAAGTAACATTTGTACCAAATAAACATAACTGAAAGAATATGTTGCTGTATGTAGACATAGGTCAAATGTGCAAGCGTTAAATATTGGCAAATAATGTATACCAGGTGTATAGATTTTGCCATTGTTGAGGAGCTTCAACGATGGCACAAAAGTGCTGTCAGTCATGCTCTTTACCTACGGCAATTTATATCTCAACAGCAATTGCTGTAGTTAAGTTCAAGCCCTATGGGGTCCCTCCATATTGCACTTGATGAAGACAAAACTTGGATATCAACATCATAATCATCATTATAACTATCATCGTCAACACAGATCTACAACAAATACCTGCTCGTTTGATGGCTTGTGTAGTATAGGAGTCCAGGCACTATTGTGAGTTTTCATTTTCAATGTGGCCACTTTGTCCATAGACAAAGTCTTTTCTCGCCTTAGGGCGGTAGGGCGACCCAAAATCTTATCATCATCTTGTGTTAAAGTAAGCTTGGTATGGAGTTTCTTGGTTTTTGATCTTTCTTCAAGACCTTCCATTTTCTCTGAAACAAAAGAAGTAAAATATCTGAACTGAATAGTAATGTTCTATTATAATAGAAAACTGAGTAAAAAATAATTGTAACCTTTTTATAAATATATGGTGAATCCCCAAAACTAGTCTATCAAATAGGCTTTGTTTTCAAGGAATCAGCACATACGCGAACCTTGACATTGGAATTCTTTTATTCAATTGACAAAAAATTATCAAAAAACAAACTGCACTAATGAGAAAACGACAAGTAGGCATAAAAATATTTTTATACAGAGAGATATGCATCGATGATGACCATTTTTCACTGTAACACTATATTAAATATGTAAAATTAAAAAAACTAAAATATAAGCAACAGTTTTACACAGCTATCATTGTCATTATATAAAGAGTTTTGGTGAAGCCACCTGATGTGTTACTCTTGAAAGACACTAGCTAGTCCATTATACGAGAGGACCTGAGGAATGTCAACATTAGACTATGGCTTGCAGTTAGTCTCTTCACAACAGAAACTAGCCCGAGTAATCCGTCGTTCGAGACCTTGGCGGACATCTGTACGGTTATGACCACTCTCTCAACCAGAGATAAATCTATGGCGAAAACACAGAATTGCTGCCTACCACTAGATAGGCAAAGATTCCAGCTCCAACACAACAACAATTTAATACCATTACATTGATCATTTTCGAGTTGGCCGATAACAAACATGTCACATGTATATTAACTCAGGGGTGCAGAAAGTACTCGCCTGCTCACCAAATGCTAGGTTTCTGCCAGAAGGAAATGTTTGGGTCTGGTGCTATGGAATTGAATATTTACAATGTGTGTGTTGAATGAAACCACAGTCAGCAGAGAATATGGACACCTCGCACAGAAAGAAATGTTTGGGTCTGGTGCTATGTGATTGAATATTTACAATGTGTGTGTTGAATGAAACCACAATCATCAGAGAATATGGACACCTCGCACAGAAAGAAAATGGGTAAGGTTTAGGGTTAGGGTTAGGGTTAAGAAAATCATACAGTAATGATAAAGAGTCATTAATTTTGTCAAAATCTGCTAAATATTTGGGTATGGCACCATACCCGTTTTACCCTCTGGCAGAAACCCTGAAATGAGAGTAAAAATTATGACAGATGAGTTAAAAAATGCAACTACCAGTCCGACGAGCGATCCGTCTTTTTCTGACTGACTGTAAATTTTATTTATTATTATTATTTTTTTTTTAATATTGGATCAGCGACTCCACATGAGCCATGACAGAATTCCAAACGATTCAAACAACGGTTGAGAATGATGATGAGATAGTTCAATACACTGAATGTGGTACATGTATTATTGTCATTAACAGACGGCACCCGGCTATTTTTGGGTTCAACTACACAAAAGATGAGTCAGCTTGTACATCATACCTTTTTTTTTTTTAAACAGATACTTAGGTACAAAATAAGGGGTTGGTCTTTCCACAAAGTCTTTTTTCTTTCTTTTTCTTTTCTGTTGTTTTATTAAGGGCGAGGGTGGGGAGAGTCGCACAGCCGACCACTTTCAATTTTCACCCAGCAAGAACATTTTATTGGGTCCCCTGTCCAGGCTTTACATCTCAATAATTTGGACACAACAGGCTTTTTGTCTGTTCTGAGTGCAGTAAAGTCTTTTTAGTGAAGTAATGTTAATAATAGCTAGTATAGAGTTTCACATATATTGAGAAATGCATTTCCAGTTATTTTAGTCTAATTACAGCTTCATATTCCATTGGTTTTGAAGTTAGAATGTGTGCACTTAATTCTGGCACACCCTTTACCACCTCAGGTTTGATGCAATCTTAAGTCCTGCCTGTGTGTGCCTGAGGAGGGGTGAACTTTACTAGAGTTGTATTTAAAAATGCATTTATACTGTAATTCTTTCACAACTACCAGGCCATTTCCAACTAAACTTGGTGGGAAGCTTCCTTGACTCATGCAGGAAGAAAATCATCTATTTGGTAACTGTGACCCCTTCTCCTGGAAAATGGGTATGATGCATTCTATAAGTGTGGTAGGATGGGTCAACAGTTTACTCAGATGATCATTTAGACCCATGGGCCTCTACTTGGTATAAGAAATCAAAAATAATAAATTATTATGTAATTATTAACACTGTCAAATATTTTGTAAGTTAATAGGTCATAAAACAAATCTGTAATGGATTTTTATTCATTACTCTAAATTGTGAAACATGATTAAAAATGAATCTCTGAGCACATGACATGGTATTTAAATGTTCTGGGGAGGACCCTAACCAGTACCCTTGTCACTTCATGTCTTCAATAAAACAACAGCTATTATTAATTATATATTACTTTTGTAACACCGTTTTCCCTAATATACTTAGCCAAATCCGTTCCGTTTTGGTCAATGAAAACAGTTTGGTTTTGATAGTGATTCCGAGATAGCCTCATTCCTGGAAACAAAGGTCAATAGTTCCCATAAAGTATTTGTTTATGTTCAAAGTATGTTGCCAGTGTTTTCTGAATATATTTTTTGTTAAATACTTGTGGGATGCCACTTGAATATTGTAAAGCTGTATGAAAAAAGTGTGTTGAGGTTAGTCTTTAACAGAATATTTCAAAATTTATATATTTATTAATCAAGGTTTTGGATTTGATTTTGTTCGTTTTCTACGTGATGTTGATCACTTACCAAGTGTCTTTAATAATGTATGTTTTTCTATAGCCTGGAAGACTAGTAAAAATTCTGGCGAGTTAGTTAATTTTAGTTGGTTCTGGTTCAGCGGCCTGGCAGGATTTCTGTCAGAGGGTAAAACGGGTATGGTACAACACCCAAATATTTTTGCAGATTTGTTTTTAAGTTAACGTTTTGACAAAATTAATTACTCTTATCATTACTGTATGATTTTCTTAACTCTAACCCTAAACATAACCCATTTTCTTTCTGGGGGAGGAGGCCCCCCATACCCACTGTTGACTGTGGTTGCATTCAATTCCAAAGCACCATACCCAAAAATTTCTTTCTGGCAGAAACACTGGGCGGGCTAGTGAACTATTTTCCATTTCTGCACCCCTGTTAACCAAAAAACCTTACCAGCAGCCCTTTCAATAATGTTTCTGTTAAATACATAGGTGCTGACGTGTTTCTTCCTGTAGTGTATGTATTGTTGTATTAGAGCAGGAATCCTTACCAACCCGATAGTAGGCAGCAATTAAGTGTTTTTGCTACAGTTATCACTGGATGAGAGAGTGGTAATAACCATCCAAAAATGTCTGTCTAGCTCTCGAATGGCAGAGTACTCGGACTTAACAGAAACGGACATGATTCTAAACATTTGTTAAAAGATTATTTTATAAAATCGATCATACATTACAATGCACATGCACAGCTGCCATTTCCCATTAATAGCTCAGTTCACGATTTCTCGACGATATATTTTACTACTCATTCAAAAAGTGCTTTGTAAACAAAATTAATGTTGTAATGTCAACATTGTGTGGTTTAATTTTTAAATGCCCTACATTTTGATTTAGGATGGTTGTCGAGAACTATTGTCCATAAAGTTCACCGATAACAAATACTTTGCATAATACTAATAGCCACTAATTAATACACACACTACAAGAAGAAACCTGACAGCACCCCTTTCAATAATGTTCCGATTAAATACATAAGTGCTGATGGATTTCTTCCTGTACTAGGGTGTAGTGTGTCTATTAGTGGTGAATAAGCAAAATATTTGTTATCGGAGAACAGGTTTTTGGCATCAAACGCAGAATTGTTGTATTAGAGCGGAAAACTTTTGTCTATCGTGTGGTAGTCAGCCATTCCACATTTTCGCTAAAGAGTGATCTCTGACGGCAGACAGCGATCACACCGGCCAAATGTCAGTTCAGCTCTCGAACGGCAAAGTAGGCCTACTCGGGCTAACCAACTCAGCTGAGTCGAGAGCCAGAAATCTACCGACTCACCGAGATTGCACTTTTACTTAGTTTTAGTCATTAATGTACTCTATTTCGTGGTAAATAAAACGGTTGTACACACATGTGACGTTTACTGATTTAACCTCGTGATAGCTCCTAACTTCATATGTTTACCAACTAGATGCAATTTCTAGTATTACCAAACGTAATTTTCTTCAGATGCAAGTTCCGTCAAGACTATGAAATGCCCGCCATTAGCTTCCTGTTACTAGAGCGCACGCGTAGCATCATATCGGTTGTGATAACAACCTATTCGGAAGACTTCGGCCGATTACGGAAGATTCCACGACAGCGTGCAAGCTTTCAAGTGTACAACATTCCGTTCAAGACGACAGCGCTGCGCAGCATAATACTGTATTATGAAACAGGAAAACAGCCCTTCTTCGTTGATAGGGAATTAAATATGGCGAAAAATACTCACTGTTCTTGCTTTAAAAACTATTTTTTGAAAATAGATAGACATATTTTTACACACTTGGTGAGAACAGCATCGTCATAACGCACATAAAATGATAAATAGGCCCTAGCCTATATCTGGCGATGTCGGAGATCGGATCCGAGATGGGCATACCTGAACCTATTCTTGGATATGGACACGTAAAACGAGTTCCCATATCCATAACTGCAATACGATTTAGTCAGAAAATAATATTAAATTTCGTTTTAAACCTGGTTTATGTAAGAAATGGGAATACTAGGCTACATGCGTAGACCACCCGTTAGATACAATTTATTATCTCGCCTTCATGTAAAATTCTTTAATCTCATTGGTTGTTTGCCGTTGGACAATCCCTTATACCCCTGTGGGCGGAGCCAAATTCTCTTGTACCCCGTCTGTAATTTCCAACAGTTTCCAGCCACCCCAGTTAATGCTAAAGCAATAATTACATTATAAATAACATTGATAATCAATCAAGTATACATAATTAATTTTATTTTTACTATAAAATACACTATTTCAATACTTTTAAAAGCTGCAATGTTGAACTGGGCCACCTAATTACGGTCGTGGTGTTATTGTATTAATGCGCGATTAGCAACAGTTTTTTTTTTTAAGTTTTTTTTTTAAATATTTTTATTTTTTTACTACATACATTTCTGATAAAAAAAGGTTGTTTTTTTGTTTTGTTTTTATTAATATCTGTTTCAGACAATTTCGTATTACAAACATTTGAAGTTAAAAACTCGTTTATCGATGGAACTATTTTTCGTCACTGGCAAGTGGTTTCGTTCGCGTCCGCGTGGTACGGCTCCGTTAATAAATTGTTAACAATTATTGTCTGGCGTTTTGATTATTTGGCTATAGGCCTATGGTTTAACATGTCGGCAAGATAAATTCGTTGTAGAAGCATCACGAGGGGTATATGGCTTTTTATGTACCCTCTGTGTGCTCTTTTACCCCCTCGCCTTCGGCTCGGGGTAAAAGAACACACAGAGGGTACATAAAAAGCCATATACCCCTCGTGATGCTTCTACAACTTATATTGTTTAAAAAACATGAATTCAGCTTGCTTTTTCTCGTTTGAAGAGCTGGTAAGATAAATCCGTGACCACACCAATGGTATATCTGACCACAGACAGCTAGATCTAGAAGACAGTTTTATAAATTGTTGAATATTATGTTTATTTTTATAATTATGTAAATATAATAAATATTTTGTGGAGTGATTAAAAACAAACAAAAAAACAAACAAAACAAACCCAATAATATTTTTTTTGTGTGTGATTTTTTACACATATATCGGAGTAGGTCTAATTGAATAGGTCCTACTAAGTACATCAATAATGTACTAAAGGGAAGCTGCCATTTTGCTTGGCTTGACAACAGCAGTGACCACTTATGGTCAACGCTTAATTGCTAAACAAGTTTTTATGATACATTATAGTTACAGTTTGCAAACGTTTAGCAAAAAACAGAAATACAGAATGTTTCATCAAACACGAATCAAACCTCGGATATAGGTTGTGTTGTACTAAATTAGAGTTCTGTACCAACGTTCGAACTTTGTACGGAATAAAAGCAGCCGTGGCTTTGACTGGTAGTACATATGACACTGAATACAGGTATTTGTTTAAATACTAATATCTACTGCCAATAAATTAATCTTTTTGTTTATTTGTTGTCGTTTTTTAAATTTAGTATATAGTAATGTTGATATGCAGTGTATTCTACACCAAAAGTTGAAACCAATGTAAGGTACCCCCCCCCCCCCAATGAAAAAGGAAGAAAGAAAAAATGGACGAAGAAAGAAAGAAAGAAGGAAGGATACATGTATATTGTATTTAATGACGCAAAAGGAAAAGAAAAAATGTTTTATTTAACGACATACGCAACACATTTTATTTACGGTTAGGCTAGGCCTATATCATGGGCGTATGGGGACTCTTTGATTTAGGGGGGCTGGAGGGGTTGATTTGCCCGAAATTTTACCCAGATAAAAACTGCCCGAATTTTACCCACTGTTTTCCCACTGTTTTGCCCGAATTTGGGGGGGGGGGGGGGGACGTGTACAGTAATTAGACAGAAAACCCGCTGCCTCCACTCCACGGACTAGGCCTACTCTTTTCGATTAGCTGCACGGGCCACCGACTGGCGTCGAGTCAGACCGACTATGCATTAGGGGAGGTTTTACCACTTGGCAACGTGTTGCCCCAAAGTGAACTATGACCTTATAATTTAATAGTTAATATTGTTTTCATTCCCCATTATCAGTCCCGTGTTCAGCGACAACTAGCGATGCTAATGAAACTATTTGACAGGTGGTGTGGTCACTTCGTGTAACGTGAAACGCTTAAATCAGTGTAGCGAACGTTATATGAAAATCGTCTCTCGGCACAAGACGGTCGAAAGTGAAACATCGAATACCCGCTGATTAAAACAATGTTCTGGATAATAGTTAAGTAAATATTCGTTCCCCATTCCTATACCAACATTAACATAAGCATCAAAAGCAGAGAGTGGTGGGGGTTAGCAGAGAGGTACTGGCCCCTTCAGCTCTAAAATTGGACAACCAGGTACGGCGGAGCGGGGGTGGGGGTGGGGCTAGGGGGTCTAGTACTCCCAATAATTCAGAATAAAAAATATTATTGGTAGTAAATCATAAGGTATGCCCCTGAAAACCCCTAAAATATCGGGAGGCCCTCGATCTCAGCCAGCCCTCCCCACACCCACCCCAATGTTTACTTGCTTCCACCGTGCCTGACAACTGCAGTGTATGCCTACACTCCCGGGACCCTCAGGTTGAAAGGCGATCAAAATATGGATTATGCCTATATTTTTATTTTTTTCTGGAAAGGTGACAAGATTAGTTTTTAATTCTTCATTTTATAAGAAAACTGTTTTAATACGACCAGACTTAATTAATTGTGTTATAACACACACGCGCACGCACGCACGCACGCACGCACGCATACTATGTACGTGTTTAAAGTAATCCCATTTAAAAAGTATGACTGTTAAGATGATATTTGTCAAGAAAATTAAAATGTAATGTTTTCTTCAAATTTGTACCCATTGACCTTTAATGATCTCTTGTAACTCCACACACTTTTCAAAGCTAACCTCCACTGGGATGCAGCACATTGAATAACCATGGTGGTCGCTTTAATTTCCTCTCTGGTAGAACGAAGTCCTATTTTAAACCACCTTTTGGGATTAAAACAAAAAAATCAGTCGAATTGAGAAAATTGACATTAAAGTTGTGATTTTGTGCTGAATACTATGCAAATCAAAATATTAAAGCAATAGTTTTGCTAATTCAGTGTGCTATTTGTGTTTATAAGTAATCCAATATAAAAGGTATGACTGTGAAGATAATATTAATTTTATGAAGACAAATTTAATTTGTACCCCTTGACTTTTAATGACCTCTGGTTGACCCCCCCCCCCCCCCCCCCCCACACACACATAATATGATGCAGCACATCATCCTACATGAACTAATAATGTTGGTTGCTTTGACTCCCTCTCTGGTAGGAGCCGGATTTAGCTCAGTCGGTTGAGCACTCGCCTGATGTACTTGCGTCGCAGGGTCGAACCACCTCCGTGGATCCGTTCAAATGATTGGGGTTTTTTTTTGTGTTCCAAACAATGCACCACAACTGGTCAAAGGCCGTGACAAGTGCTTTCTTGTCTGTGGGAAACTGCATATAAAAGATCCCTTGCTGCATTAGGCAAAATGTAGCGGGTTTCCTCTGTTGACTACGAGTCAGAATTACTAATGTTTGACATCCAATAGCCGATGATTAATTAATCAATGTGCTCTAGTGGTGTTGTTAAGCAAAACATTTTTTTCCCCCTCTCTGGTAGAACGATAGTCTATATGAAACCACTTTTTTAAATCGAAAAATCAATAAAACAGAAATGTGATGTTAAAGTTGAGATTTTGTATTCAATACTATGCAAATAAATGTTTTAAAGCAACAGTTTGGCTAATTCAATGTGTTATTTGTGTTTATATGTACTCCCACAAAAAAGGTAGGGCTATGAAGATACTATTTATAAAGAAAATGCTAAATTAATTTTTCCATCAAATTTGTACCCCCTTGACCTTTAATGACCTCTGGTGACCCACCACACACACACACACACACACACACACACACACACATTTTTCAAAGTTGACCTCCACTGGAATATGATCATGATGCAGCACATCATCCTACATGGAATAACCATGGTGGTCGCTTTGACACTATCGGGTAGAACGAAATAATTTTCTATGCTGTTTTTGGATTCTGCCTCTAGACTATGGGATCGCCCACAATCGTACAAGAGCGGGAATGAAATTGCTGTGACGTCACCAACTACACTCAAAGGGATGACCTTTCACTAGGCTATCCATAACAGTAACGGTGTGGCTGTGAAAAGTCTCTGTTGCCAAACTTCAATATATTGCGATTTAAAAAAAAAAAAAAAAAAAATCTTTTTTAGTTTATTTGTGTATACTGTACCATTCTAACCTTTTTGATGCATTATGGGTTTCCACATAACTTCAGAATGGCCGATATTCAAGAACAATAACTCCAAACGATGTGTGGTTATCCATTTATGCCATATCAATAATAATAATAAAAATATCCCAAAATAAAAATATAATTAAATTTTAACTTGTTCATGTAAACCTAATAGTCCAGTAGAAACATTGTTACATTTTTTAACATATTTTTTTTGATGAGTGATTAATTTTTATTATTATTAAGCAATATTCCCAATGCATTTCATGTTGAATATAGGCAATCTGGTTAAAATTAGCTCTACTGGGTCTAGCCAGTAGATCTAAGAGCATTGCATGGACTGCCATGTCCAGGTGACATTTCATCTATAAATAACAATTTAAATATCGACCAATTACACTTCGCCTTTTACAGCGTTATTCGGGAGCATACACATTCTATAAATATCGGGCGAGACTATTTATGCAATAGGCGAACTTATTGGTCTATCTCAACATTGAAAAAACAGGGAGAAAAGTGCAGTATTGGATTGTATACTAGTATAAACAGATTTGATGGCTATACCATCACGGGTTTTTTCCGTCTTGAAACAAATTTTATATATTTTATATTGCAATTAGTTTCCGGCATACTTCGTAATTCACCCGAATCACTTCGTATACCCTCGGCATAATCCCGAATGTTTTCAAATTCTTTTCAAATCACTGGCATGATTTTGCAAGCAAGGTTTTGGTCGAATGAAAGGTCAACTGGACATGAGATCCAACGGGCTGCTGTTAGATCCACATGTAATAGTGGAGCTAATTTTAATTAGACTGGAATATAGGCTACATTATATAAAAAGTAATATACACTTGAAAGTCGTTTTTTTCTTTCTTTGTGACCCAATAGGCATTCCATAAAAATTAATTGAAATAGGCATCGTGCAATTGTTTTTTATTTATTACTACTATCCATGCATATACGGATGGCTAATCAACAAATGCTGTTCAAATGGAGGTGCAGGGGTGTTTGTCAAGTTCCCCTCAGAAAACATTTTCAAAGCGGACATCCCAACCGGCACCTACAGTTCCAACAATAGGCCTAATGCAGAGGCCCAAGCCCTAATGCAGGCCGCTACCATGATTAAAGACTCCAAAGATAATTGTCAACAAGTCGTCTTTCTGTCAGATGCTCGTTCAGTCCTGCAAACTTTAGAAAACTTCCTCCTCATCTAATGGAAGACATCCAAGGACTTGCAAAGGAAAGACGAGTGGCCCTACACTGGATTCCAGCTCACTATGGGATCCCAGAAAGTGAGAAAGCAGACAGGCTAGCCAAGCTTGGAGCAAAACAAATGCAACCAGTTAGCTTCTCCGAAAATAAAACCCTGATCAGGTGAGCCAATAACAGGCTGTCCAGCACACTCTTATGAAAAAGTAGGAATGAAAATATAGAAAAAGTAGGATAAACGTAGGACTGAAACAGTACACAGCAACATTAAGCATGCTCATATACTGGCAAAACAAATGTGTTAAATCCAAAAATCAGTATTACTGAGAAAACACTTTAAAATGTTTTTATGTGGTGCTCAGTTTGTACCTATATTTTCAATCTATCCTGTGTGATTATCGCCTTCTCAGCCGAGTGGATCAAGGGACTCTGGTTATTTTTAGCTACATTTTAGGTATCGTTAATATAAAACGGGGCTACTCACTGGCGTAGTGTGGTCAGGAGCATGGACCCACGCCAATTTACAGCAAACTGACAAACTGTAAACATTGCTTTATTATTTATTTTTTTATCAATAAAATACTTGTTAACATGTAGTAAGACATTGTGGCTTTGGGCGGAACGTAGCTCAGTGGTAAAGTGCTCACCTGATGCGTATCGATTCCAGTCGGTAGGCCCATTGGGCTAATGCTTGTTCCAACCAGTACACCACGACTGTATATCAATGGCCGAAGTGTGTGCTGTCCTGTCTGTTAGATGGTGCATATAAAAGATCCCATGGGGAAATATGAAGGGTTTCATCTCCAAGACAATACGTCAAAATTGCCAACTGTTTGACATCCAATAGCCTGATCATTACATCAATATGCTCCAAATTCCAATGGTGTCGTTAAACAAAACAAACATTTATGGCTTTTCTTTGATGAAACAAGTATTTAAAGATAGCACCTCGAAAACGAAACGACAAAATACAGATGGCCAGGTCCCACCACAACACTGTTCATTTGAGTTCATGATCAGAATAGATAAACAGTACATCACATGTCTTCAAAATATCTTAATATTCTTTTATTGGCAACATTAAACCAGGTAAACATGATTATATGTCTTTTCCGCATACAATAATAAAGTAAAATGGGCACAGATGGATTAACACAGTTATAATACATAAATGCATGCACAAACTAGGCGCTCTGTTTAGCTAGGTTTTAGCCATAGGAGCACCAGTTTCAGGAAACCTATCAAGCGATCTTCTTAATAAAGGCCACCTAGTGATGTTGATAAACTGTCTGTAGAAGTATTGACCGAATGAAATGAGTGCAGATGTATCTAAACAGAGCAACCACTACACCCGCTACGTCCAGCTGTTAGGGCTAAATTGTATAACATCTATCCAAAATCTTACATAAAAACGAGACAGTTGTAATATAACCAGGACCATTATATAACAGAAAGGACCCCGACGCCCCCGATCATTTCCTGAAACACACGATCTGGCCACGCTGCAGACTTGTATCGACAGACAGAGAGAGAGAGAGAGAGAGAGAGAGAGAGAGAGAGAGAGAGAGAGAGTGTGTGTGTGTGTGTGTGTGTGTGTGTGTTTGTGTGTGTACGGGAGATTTCGTCAGCTCCCGAAAAAGTAACTTGTACTCACCAAGTTCTTTGGTTGAAACCAACAGAAACAAATTACCGTACACAAATTATTTTACCTATTTTACAGTATCTGACAACTCATAAAAGATTGTGTTGACTAACTGTATATCCGTGGATAACATCTTGTAAAAGTTTATCTGTATATAGACATGTTAGCAAACTAATATCACCATATCATACAAACATAGCAAAACATACCATTCCTGGCACCATACAGGTCACATGATAATACAAACATTACAAGTACAACATACACACTGTGCTACAACTCAAAAACAACAACCGTATCGCGTCATTCTGAATTATTTCGTGACTTTCCTCGAAGTTGGTTTAACTCCTGATCTTTTTGACGTAATAGTTCTTTTAAATGTTGTATTTTTATTTGCTGTTGAGACAAAATACTTTCTTGCTTGTCGGTCAGTGCAATGGCGGGAATAATTTCGTCAAATCGAGAAAGATGTGGAGGTGAGACTATTCTTTCAGAATCATCATCTTGTGAATAGCTATCTGTCATCGCAGTTGTCGAGTTAATGCTATCAAACAATGAACGATGCTGTTTTGTGGTTTCACGTCTTGAAACCAAAACAGACTGGCCATCAAATGGCGTTACTGGGAGAGTTATAGTGTCACTGGAGGCTGATGGAGCATGCAGCACATTGAATTCACTATACATCTTCTCAAAAATCGATCCACCAGATCTTGCTGTATCTGAGCCTTGTGGTAACTGAACAACTTGTGGAGCTGACACAGTTTCAGCCTCAGGGTCATTTGCTGGCATCACGCCGGAGCACCAGATCTGTTGCCACTGGTCGACCTCTCTTTCCTTCTTTGGTTGTTGCACCGATAAGACATTAGTATTTTGTGCTGCTTCTGAGTCCTTAAATTCACGGAAACCACCGCCTTCCAAAGATCTATAACATTTTTCCACCGGCTCTTTCTTGATGGTAACTTCTGTGGATAAAGGATAACTTTGTGCTGCCAATTTCATCTGTTGACGACTGTTAGCAGTTTGTTTAATTCTCTTTTCAGAAAAAATATGCTTTTCAGAGTTTTGAGAAGAATATTTTTCTCCATCTGTAACACCACTGAGACGCGACACTTTTGGTTCACATTCATCTTGTAGAGGCTCATTATGCATATGTTTCATAGAGGATGATGTAACCGAAGTGACATGGGGACTAGTTACTGTTTCACAAGGTCCTACTGGACAAGACGGAATAGAATCAGAACTTCTGGCAGGAGACTGAACTTTGTTGGGTGAAGATGAAAAAGTCCCAGTTAGAAGAGATCTCATATTTGTAGTTTTTCTGCCTTTAGATGCGACATGTTTCATAAGTCTGCTGACAATTCTATCACACTCTGTGGGAGAAATTTTTTCGTCTTTGGATAACTGCACAAGGTAGGACTTGTTGTATAACATACACAATGCATATCGCTCATTAGGATCTATCCTCGAGGTAGAATCCCCGTGTGATATTGACGAGTCATGAGTGTTCATTACAATCTCCATGTCAGAAGTCAGCACAGGACCAGCAGGATCATGATAGACCTGGCTGGACACAAATACCTCAGCTTTTGCATGGTTTCTGTTTAAGAGAGAAACATATTTAGGTTTGTTTAGACTCGTTGACGTTGAGGTCGATGGTGAAGGCTTAGGTGAACATTTCTTTCTCAGCACTACTGGGTTGTTTACACATGACTTGGACGTGGTTGGCGGCGTTTGTGTGATCGGTGTCTTAGGATACACCGTCACAGTAGTCACGTCAACCTGGCGTCTTTCTACACGTATTCCTAACCCATCCTTACCTGGAATGTATAAACTACATGCATCATTAGACAACAGATTACCTCCATAGCTATTGTCCGCCACATATTTCTCAATTACTGGTACGCCAGATTTACTAACTGCCACACGCTGTTCATTCATAGACACGCGAGTTTTGCGGACTGTCACATGCTGTTCATTCATAGGTACTCCAGATTTACCAACAGTCACACGCTGTTCATTCATAGGTACTCCAGATTTACCAATTGTCACACGCTGTTCATTCATAGGTACTCCAGATTTACCAACTGTCACACGCTGTTCATTCATAGGTCCTCCAGATTTACCAACTGTCACACGCTGTTCATTCATAGACACACGAGTTTTGCGGACCGTCACATGCTGTTCATTCATAGGTACTTCAGATTTACCAACTGTCACATGCTCTTCATTCATAGCAACTCCAGATTTACCGACTGTCACACACTGTTCATTTATAGGTACTCCATATTTATCGACTGTCACACACTGTTCATTCATAACAACTTCAGATTTAACGACTGTCACACACTGTTCATTCATAGCAACTCCAGATTTTCCATCTGTCATATACTGTTCATTCATAAACATTCCAGATTTACGAACTGTTGCATGCTGTTCATTCAAACGCACTTCAGATTGACAGACTGTCAGATACTGTTCATTCCTAGATACTCCAGATTGACCAACTGTCATATGCTGTTCCTTCAGAGACACTCCAGATTGACCTACTGTCATATTCTGTTTATTTATAGACACTCCAGATTGACCTACTGTCGTAGGCTGACCTACTGTCGTAGGCTGTTCATTTACTATAACTATATTTTTACTGACTGCTACATACTGTTCAATTACTGGTAATGCATTGTTACCTATCGCCACACTATCCTCATTTACTGACATTCCAGATTTACGGGATGTGACAGCCAGCTCATTTACTGATCTGTGCTGGCTCTCTTCTCTAGGCTGTTCGCCAACTGACAGCTGGTCACTTGTCACTGTGGACGACACATTCACATTGTATGCTTCATTGCTGGTGTCTTTCATTATATGCTCTTTATCAAATGTGACAGGCTGAATAAAATGTTTGTTTTCACCATAAGTGTTGAATACATTTTGGGCTATTTTACACTCAGATGGACATGTTATGTTTTTCTCAATATGGGATGTTACGTCAGACACCATATTCGTCTGGCAAGCAGCAACTTTGGGCTCCTGATCTGAATGGGAGTTGTCATCAGTATTATTTGGAACAGTGTCGTCTCGAGTTTGTGATGGACTTTTGACAAAATAATTGTGATCTGCAATTTGAACTGCTTCGTCTACCTGTTCCAAGTGTGTATGTTGATCCCAATAGGGGAAGACAGGTACAGAGACTTTGGTAAATTTAAGAACCTTCTCTGCATGTGTGTCATGTAGCTTTGGAAGTATTTTTATGACACTGTTTGAACCAGTTCTTGATTTTGTGTCCTGCTTTTTACTTATTCCTGCCTTGTGTTTGTTCATCTTAACATTGGTGTCATTTTTGCGTGTATGCAATCTCTTTGGTTCTGTTTGTCCATTTCTACAGGCATAATTGTGGTCACCATTAATGTCGAACTCTTTTGTTTCCCAAAGCTTATGGAAGTTATTAACAAATCGTCTACTGCAGTCAGTCAAACCCAGATCACACATCAACTGCAATGTCATTTTTCTACAGTATGCTGAACATTTGCTAACTTGACATTGTTTCTTCATCTGTTTTTCTGTTAGCCGCTCAAGCACAACATAAGGTGGAACTCCTAATGCTTTGTATTGGTCTTTTCTCTTTTTTGATGCTCTACTAGTTGATTTCTTTCTTATCTTGCCAGTAGAAAGGGAAGTATTTTTCTTGCCAGAATCATTTAAGACAGGTGACCGATGAAGACCTTTTTGTTTTGCTGAATTTTGTGACTGGTCTTCTGAATCAATTTGTGTCGCTGAAGGTGCTGACAATGAAAATACAGATTCTATTCTGATAGACAAACTGTTGTCCTCCTCACCATGGTGATCGGCATTTATAAATGAATATGTGTCGCCACTGGCACTAGGGTTTGAGTTATCTGATCCAAAGCAATGTTCACGAGTCACTGCTTGACTGGATTCATTCAGCTGGTATTTCACCTTTTTAATTTTCTCACCTGACAAAATACTGTCAGATACCCTAATGTTGTCATAGTCATTGACTTTACATGTGTTCAACAACTCTTCCAAATCTTGTGCATCAATCTTCTCCTGTTCAATAAAAGAAGATAATCTGGATTTATCCATTCCAGAACAGTGTCTTAAACATAGCTCTAGTGCCAGTATCTTACGTACTAGAGAATGCACCACGCTACTACATTTTTGTGGAAGATCTTTTTTCTTCACATTCAGAAACCTTCTATTTCCTGGTCTAACATAATATAACCAATCATTTTGATCACATTCAATCCATGAAGATGAGTTGTCGGACCCTGCTTGATGGCTCCAAGAATTATTAGCATCATGGATCCAATAATGAATAGGATCATGGATGACACTGTGTGTGCTGCCTCCTGGCTCAGCAAGGCTGTTGCCCTGAGATTGTGAACAACATGAAGTGGACAGTTCATTGTATAAATACTGATCTTGCCTGGCAGTGGAGTTCTCTTGTGCAGTACTACAATGAGGGGCAACTGAAGGAAAGTCAGCATTAGCTACCACATTGATTTTGCTCAAAGCCTCAGATCCAAAGCCAGTTTGACAGCTACCTGACACTGACAAAGGAATACCTGCTATATCTGCTTGAGGCAGTTTGAAAACAGAATCACCAGGCAACAAAAACACTCCACTATTATTCTCTACATTGTTCTTGTTAATTTGCACACCTGAAGAAGACATATTACAAAATATTGTAGGAAGTGGTGAATTGTCACAAATACTGTTAAGTTTTCCTAAAGACCTTTCATTATTTCGAACCTGTAGTTTAATGTTACTTTTCACTGATGAAGAACCAGCTGCCAAAGTGGTGTTTCTTGAATTTAGTAACATGTTTATTACATGCTTAGGTAGGTTGGCTGACATACCAGTTGTAAATGGCATTGGTGTTTTGAATGTCCTGTCACATATAATCATTTCATCACCTGATCTCTTCACCACAACGTCACATCCTGGATGTTTCTCCAGAAAAGAAATAGTTTTTTCTATTACTGTATGTTCTTCTGATGAACAATGGTTTAATGGCTTAAGATTACCCTGGAGGTTGCCCATACCTGAAACATGTAGAATAAAAATATAATAACATGCAGTTTCTGAAATTATTGAAACAATTCAATGAACTAATATTTCTACAGTGTTATTCATTATGTTCTGAGATATAAGGTCCATAGTGCGGGTGTGTATGTGTTCGTGTGTATGTGTGTGTGTGTGTGTGTGTGTGTGTCTGTGTGTGTTCGTGTGTGTGTGTGTATGTGGATGTGTTCGTGTGTCTGTGTGTGTGTGTATGTGATCGTGTGTATGTGTATGTGTCCGTGTGTGTATGTGTTCGTGTGTATGTGTATGTGTGTGTATGTGCGTGTGTATATGTGTGTATGTGTTCGTGTGTGTGTGTGTGTGTGTGTCTGTGTACCTGTGTATGTGTGTGTATGTGTTCGTGTGTATATGTCCGTGTGTGTATGTGTTCGTGTGTATATGTGTGTGTATGTGTTCGTGTGTGTGTACCTGTGTATGTGTTCGTGTGTATATGTCCGTGTGTGTATGTGTTCGTGTGTATATGTCCGTGTGTGTATGTGTTCGTGTGTGTGTGTATGTGTATGTGTTCGTGTGTATATGTGTATGTGTCCGTGTGTGTATGTGTTCGTGTGTATATATGTGTGTATGTGTTCGTGTGTGTGTGTCTGTGTTCGTGTGTGTGTATGTGTTCGTGTGTGTCCGTGTGTATGTATACGTGTTCGTGTGTATGTGTGTGTGTGCCTGTGTGTATGTATGTGTGTTCGTGTGTGTGTATGTGTTCGTGTGTGTGTATGTATGTGTTTGTGTGTGTATGTGTTCGTGTGTGTGTATGTGTTCGTGTGTGTATGTGTGCGTGTGTGTGCATGTGTTCGTGTGTGTGTGTGTGTGTATAATAATTTATAATCCAGTGCAATTAATAATTTACTTGTAAAGATTTTGGCCACTGCATTTAGTCGTATTGCAATCTATGACAAACATGAAAAACGTTAATCATTTTAATATGCCTATATACCATAAATGTTTAACTGCACTTCCAATTAAAACAAGCATGCAGGTATGCAAGTATATTACATCCTTTTCACTCTCCCTTGTGCAAAGATAAAAGTTTAAATAATATGATAACTGTTTTGTCATTTAGAATTACATATGACACAAATTATCAATGTATACACCAACTGCACCCGTATAACAGGCATGATGAACACTTAAATTATATTAGTTTTATACCTGTCACCATTATCCTAGTTTCAATATTTTCTTCTTGCTGATCAGGGGACACAATCGTCTCTTGCTTAAACTGCTGAAATTCTCTTTGAGTAACTTGATGACTTAATGATATATGAGACTCTTTGGCAGACTGTGACTCGAACACTTTGGAAGAGAACGGCTCAAACTCTTTGGGAGATTGTGACTTCCACTGTTTAGGGGAATGTAACTCAAACTCTTTCAGTGTATGAGGATCCAACTCTTTGGGGGACTGTGATTCCCACTCTTTTGGAGACAACAGCTTCCATTCTTTGGGAGACTGTGATTCGAAGTCTTTGGAAGAATCATCACAGTCTATTGCTGTGCACTCCAAATCGAGTGACATGTACTCATCTTCACTGGACTGGTCACTCAGTATCTCAGAACATTCCATGTTCAATGGAGAATCAAAGCTGTCTTCACTGAACTGTAATTTTCCTGACTTTCCCACATCAGAACATGCCAGATTCAAAGATGAGTAAAACCTTTCTTCACCACATTGTGCATTCTGGGAGTTGCTGATATTTGAACACCCGAGATCCAGTGATGGTTGGACTCTTTGTTCACCACTTTGGGTTTCCTGGTCGATTGTACGAGAACCCACATTCGAGGATACATGAAGTATGCCATCTGCCGACCTTGCTTCCTTGAAACATTCCATATTCAAATGTACATATAACAAATTAATTAAAAAACATCTAAAATGTTCTAGGCATGATATAAAACATTCTCCCGTGCTTACTGCAAGACCTGTCCATCAGAACCTCTTGAATGTGGTGAAGACTGCCATGAACAGTCTTGGCAAGGTCCACACACTGACACATATTGGTATGTATTTGTCTGAATGTTAATAACAGTTATCATGTTTCCCATATTGAATAATGAGAAATGAAAGTGGATACGCTGTCTAGGGCTGTAAATGAACTATTCATTTCGAAGATGGTTGCTACTGAACAGCCTGATTAGGTTCTGAAATGTAAAATGAAGTAATTATTAGTGGAACAAAGTACATGCAAATATATCTTTGCCAACTTATAAAGCAAATTCGAAATGTTAAGCCTACATTGTTTAATTTTCTTGACCAGATAACATATATAACTATAAACACATGCATTTTCACAACAAATGAACATTATCAATTGTTTAATTTTATTGACCAGATAACATATATAACTATAAACACATGCATTTTCACAACAAATGAACGTTATCAATTGCGTACGACGGCGGTCGTCGGCATGATGTAATACAAATAGCCTACAGCTAAATAGGTCACCGCTTGTAATATTTTGACTTTGTCTTCGGGGCCCGTTCAATAAAAGTTATAATACTAGTCTTCTGAACTGATACATGCAGTTTGTATCCCGTTGTCGTGACGTTTAAATCGCCCTAACATGAAAGCCCGTCCAAAATTCAATTTTATAAGCATGGTGCGAGAAATTAATTTGGCTAAACCGCATTTGCACACGGCTTTCATTACTCTTAAACACAAAGAAGATACATGGTACAGGGAGGTTTAAAACAGTGCACGTGCAGTGTGCGACGCAACAGTGCATGTTTTCTCAGCAATAAGATTCCTTCAACACGTGTGTGCGTGCATGTATGCAATGTGTGTTACTGTGGAAGACTCGACAGGTAAGTAACGCGTTTTAGTGTTCGGGTTTTGAAATACATCTTTAGCTCACTGGAGGGACTCAGTGGTAAAGTGCTCGCTTGATGAGCGGTTGGTCTAGGATTGATCCCTGTCGCAGGGTGTGCACTTGGGATTATTTGTCACTTGCGAATCGGGCGAGTCATGTCAGTACTTTAACTTGCTCGTGCAATGTTTGAGTCGCCCGAATAAAAAAATAAAAAAAAGTACTTGGCATAGGTTTAATGAACACACGCAATTTAGTTCTAAAGTATATCAATGTTTATAAAGAGGTAGTTGCTATGCAGATGGGTAGAAATAGAAAGAAAAAGCTACCTTTCAAATGAGTACTATATTGGCTGTAATGTAGCAAAGTTTCGCACGTGAGCGTCAAGAACTGTTGCATCAGTCATACGTGATTGAACCGTAATTGGATATAATTGGATATAAGCATGAATAGAAGTTAAAAAAATCAGCCATAAATATCAGGAAAGTCACAAATTTCGGTAACTGAAATTTTTTGTGGATTTGATTACAGCCAGAACTCAGGCTCCTGAAAATTGCGCGAACGATCATTTCGCTCGCGCAAGTCTAGTTTTACGTGACCCATTTTACATTCTCGCCAAAAAACTAAAATAAAAATAATGACACTAAAAATGTGTTTCACTATCATTTGGTCGGTTTTAGGTTTAATAAATATCTATTAGGTTTTATTCCGTGTTACAATGAAGCTGATCGGTGTGACATTAAATATTAGTTGACAGACCGAGAGCTACATATTGGCTAATTTATTCGCTACGACCATTATTAGGGGTGTCAGATTCAGACCAGTAGAAAAAGTGTTTAATAGTCAATTTCTACCTAATAACATGAATTTATATACTCAGAGGCCTGCTTACCAGTGATCATTACTGACAGTCATTTCATCAAAATAATACATTTTAGTTGTTTGTTACTTTTTGTCATTGTTCACATAATGATATATTTGTAACGGTTTACGCATATGAAATGGGTTACCAGAAAAAAATAATTGCGTAACACATATTTGGGTTACGCAGGCCTGGAACTTTGAAAAAAAAACCTGTTCAGTGTTTTATCAAAACATATAGCTTTTTATGTTATATTATGTTATGTTTTTATAAAAATTCTAAAAATAATTTAAGGCAATTTACAAAATGGTGTCCTCGACAACCAATGCTAACGGATTACATTATTGGAACATGGATACATACATATATATGGTAAAATTGTTTGGTTAACAAATATAAGATGCAGTCATACTTTCAATGTGTATATAACTCCAAGAAAGATCTGTATGTTAAAACATATAAGGACTATATATTTTTGGCAAGTATGTGAGGACAGTTTTGCTAGATAGTATTACAACCACTAACTTCAATAACCAGATAATAGTACAGCTGACGACATAACTTCAAAACAAATTTATTTCCTTGTTTTAAGTCCGTGGCGTAGCCAGTATTTTACATTTTATTCTCTACGAGTCAGTAACGTATCCAGTATTTTACATTTTATTCTCTACGAGTCAGTAACGTATCCAGTATTTTACATTTTATTCTCTACGAGTCAGTAACGTAGCCAGTATTTTACATTTTATTCTCTGCGAGTCATGTTTTGGGTCGTACGGCAAATATAAAAGGTGATGTGGGAATGAGGTGTGATCGGAGATGGGGGTGGTTCCATGTTCCTTCCTGGTTAACCCAGTGTTACGAATGGGTTAATCGGAGATGGGGGTGGCTTCATGTCCCTTCCTGGTTAACCCAGTGTTATGAGTGGGTTAATCGGAGATGTGGGTGGCTCCACGTGGGTTAAGTTCAATTTTGATTTCTTTGCTTCATTTAACCTCATTTTTAGAACGTCTGTCAATGTGACCTATTAAAAAATGCACTTTAATAAGTTTATCTATAAAAACCAACAACACACAAAGTATAGATAAAAGTCCGTAGAAACAGGGGGGGGGGGGGGGGGGTGTGTGTGTATTTTTTTCGTCCTACTCCATATAAACGATTAAAATCTGGCTTGTGTCTCATACTAGAGACTGTTTTTCCCCACCCTCAACACACACTCCCCATGCAAATTTCAACGATGTTAGACATCTGAAATTGCCAAATGTACGTTATGTTGCGCAGTCGTTGCGTATATCAAAACAGGCTCCCCAACAACACAGCGAACTGCACAATAAACTATTTAAAAACCTGGTCATCGCATTTTTTTATTAATTAAATTAATTAATTTAGTTTAAATTGTTAAAATCAGATCACTGTCATGTAAACAATTACAACACCACATGTTCAAACGATGTAAACATTCGGACACAGTGGGTACGTATTTGGGCAAAGCTAAAAAACCAGAATAGAACTAATCGGAAGGAAGGAAATGTTTTATTTAACGACGTACTCAATACATTTTATTTACGGTTATATGGCGTCAGATTTATGGTTCAGGACCACACAAATATTGAGAGAGGAAACCCGCTGTCGCCACTTCATGGGCTACTCTTTTCGATTAGCAGCAAGAGATATTATATATACACTATCCCACAGACAGGATAACACATACCACGGCCTTCGATATACCAGTCGTCGTGCACTGGCTGGAGAAATAACCCAATGGGCCCACCGACGGGGATCGATCCCAGACCATCCGCGCATCAAGCGAACGGTTTACCACTGGGTTACGTCCCGCCCAGACCTAATCGGAATTCCAAACGAGCGACGCATTCAGCTCCGACTGGATTCTAATGCTTCCCAACCTGGCGTGGGCAGAATCAAAATGATAGATGCTAGTGTATGCACGTGCAAATGCTCAACTGTTGAACACAATTTATGCAATGACGTTACGCACAATGTTCGTTCTTACACAATAATGTTTGCGTCTCGTTACCGTAGATCTCCTGTAATAAGCATAAATCGGAACGTACATTTATGTTTCATGCTTCGGAACATTTGCCTATATGGATTTATAACTAAATAACATTAATTAATCCACATTAATTATTTACACGAGACAAAAACAGCGCAAAATGTCAAAAACGCTATGTAGACGCGTAACATTTATACAAAAGCGCTGAAATTTCCTTTATGAATGTGCCCACAATATCACCTGAAATGACGTAACTGAAGTAATTGCTAAGTAAATGACTTTGCACATAATTAAACAAAATATGGAAGCAAAAGATGTTCAGACAGACATGTAGACGCTCGCAAAATGTGTCAAGATTTGAGGAAGGCGAGTCTGCATTATTGTAAGCAAAATAACTGTTTTAGCTTTTCTTCCAAAATAAAGTCATATTTGACATATTGTTTGCGCAAAATAATTGTATGAAAAATTAAACTGCTTTAACATTGCTATGTTTCGAAAAATCTGCATATGCTTGTGTCCAATGAAATGTCACATAACAGAAAAGTATACAGTTTACCGTAAATATGCATATCTTAAGGTCAAATATTTAATATTTAATGTTTAATTTGTCATATCTATCTCTTTATTCTACATATTATTTTTCTTAAAATTCAGAAAAAAGTATAACATGCTCATATATATATATGGATTTTAAAATAATATAGCAAATTACCTATGTCCAGGGAAATGTCACAAAATGAATAAAGTGTGGTGGCTTAGTCCAAATTTGGGCGATAGTGTGATACGTTGGGCCCAAAACACCACATTTGGCACAGTTGTACCTTGGGACCCGATACCTCAAGAGTACCAGCACATTTCGTTGGGAATTCTGCGTTATTATGGTATTTTACTATTACACATGTATGTATTTTAATTCTTTAGATTTATCGGTTTTATTTTATCTACTTATTTTTAACGCAAGTTTTACATGTCCAACATACATACGAGTGCATTTATTAGTCTTACACACATGCACTTAAGCCGCTAGTAACCTTCGCGTGGTTCAGCCTCAGCCTCGACACTGAATGGGGGGCGGGATCCACCTAAGACGGTACAGCGCTCACCCGAGGTAATTGGGTCGTAGGATCGAATCCATCCAAAAATAAAATTCAGGCCCAACCAGTGCTCCACGACTGGTATGTCAATGGCCGTGGAATGCGCTAGTCTGGGAAAATAACCTCGCGTGGACATAGGAAGGTGCCAAAAAAGTGTGTATGTGTGTGGGGCGGCACATACTATATACTAGTGTATATAAATACATGTATAAAATAATATATAAAACAAACATCGCTGCTACTGCTATAAAGGGGGGGGGGGGGGTGGGGGGGGGGGGGGGGGGGGGGGGGGGGGGGGGGGGGGCACATGCACACACACACACACACACCCCCGCTTCCTACGCCAGTGCCTCGTGGAAGTTTCGCAAAAATTAAGTTGGGCACAGATCCTATATTCTGCTTTTACTTTTATATACTGCTCACCAAAAGGAGATATTGTCCCCAAATTAACAAACACTTTGTAACATTGAAATAATTTCAACATTTACTTCAACATTAACCTATACATAGCTTACATGTGCACTGGATTTTATTGATTTTAACATGAAAGATGTTTCAAGTCCCACAATAAATGTATTGCCAGTCAGAGGTAGGGCTGTCACGTTTACGGCATCGTTTCGTGTAGGCCAACTAAACGTTTACAAAAATGGTATCCGTTTAAACGAATTATGACGTAAGCGATGCATGTGAGTCGTGACGTCATCCACTATCCCATAGACCTTATTCAAAATGGAGGGCAAGAAAAGATCGCCGGTATGGAAATTCTTTTCTGTTGTAGAACAGGGGGGTAAAACAGGCGCTAAGTGTTCGCTGTGTGCAGCGACAATGTCGTACTCAGGGGGTAGTACGGGAACTATGGCGAATCATTTAAAGTTCAAGCATAAGTCCCTAATTAACATTGACTATAATGACAAGAACGGCAACTCCCATTCTCAAAAGCTAATAACTGCGTTCAGCCAACGTGCTACCAGCATGTCAAAAGAACACTGGCAACGATGCACTGAGGCATTGGCGTGTATGTGAGCTCGTGACCTTCGCCCTGTGAGTATTGTTGAAGGGGTTGTTTCCAAAAACTTTTGCAATACGTTAAACCCAGCATTTAAAGTTCCAGGAAAAAAACACCATTGCTAAATATATATCTATCAGTTATGATGAAATGAAAGAAGAACTGGTTCGCTTGTTAAACAAACAGATCGGGGTGGCACTTACGTGTGACCACTGGACAAGCTGTGCTGTCGAGGGATACCTCACTGTTACTGCTCATTTTGTTGATGACGAATTTTACTATCACAATTGCGTACTAGCAACACGTCAAACAACAGAACGACACACAGGGATGAACATAGCTCAAGATCTAAAAGCTGTTATCAGTGAGTTTGGTATTGAGAAAGAGGGAGTAACTGCTGTGGTCTCTGACAATGCGTCTAACATGGTTGCATGTATGGAGCAAATGGATGGAATTATGCACATACGGTGTTTTGGACACACCCTCCAGCTGTCAATTAGAGGCGCATTCGATAACATACCATCAATTTCAGGTACAATCGTCGCTGGTAGAAAGCTTGTATCATACTTTCGCCGATCAGTTGTCGCTAACAACGAATTGAAAGTCCGCCAAAAACAAATGCACTTACCAGAACATTCACTGATATTAGACTGTCCAACGCGTTGGAACTCGACAGTTGACATGTTTGAACGACTGATTGAACAACGTCTATCTGTCTATGCTGTCGTACACAACATGAAAAGTCCAGGTGATGCCCAAATACTCGATCTAACCGACAGTCACTGGACCATCATAGAGGGGATGATACCTGTACTGAAGCCACTCTATATGGCCACACGGATCATGTGCTCAGAAGAGTATCCGACCATTAGTGGACTCTATCCTATCCTCTATAGCTTGAAAAACCACCATCTTCTGGTAAAAGACACTGACTGTGTCAGTGTGGCGACTTTCAAAGAAAAGTTACTCGCAGACATTGACAGACGTTACAGTCTCAACGACGACAAGATACTGAGCAGCCTTACTATGCTTGCTACTTTCCTTGACCCAAGATACAAAAATCTGCCATTTCTATCTGATGAGCAAAGAGAAACTGTGAAAGCTAATGTTCTGTCCGGTGTGAATGCACTGCAAATTCCCAATGATTATCAAAACAGCCCCTCCCAAATAGATGCATCCACGAGCGCTTCGCCTACGGTTTCTGCAGATGCTGATGGAATTGAGCCCTGTTTGAAACATGCTAAAATGTCGCAACATGAAGTGTCATTCCTGCTCGGGCCTTATTTTAAAACAGAAGAGTGTGAGATCATTGTTCCAACGTCAAGTAGTGAGGAGTTGGCTCTTTACATGACCGTGAAGCCAATCAGCACAAACAAGAATCCGTTTGATTGGTGGAGACTGAATAAAACGGTGTATCCAACACTAGCTGTACTTGCGAGACGTGTTCTGTCTGTGCCCGCCACGTCCGTCCTCTCAGAACGTGTTTTCTCAGTTGCAGGCGGAACTGTTACAAAACTGCGTGCTTCTCTCGATTCAGATTCGGTCGACAAGCTTATATTTCTGAATAAGAGAATCCGCGATAAAAATGTCCAACAAGAAAAAGCTGTTCAAGAGTCTGCCGCCACCACCCTTGTGAAACAGGAGCCAGACCGTTTCGTTTAATAGGTATCGTGTAAACGTTTCAGGGGTTTCCCTAGAGCGATAAGCCGACACGGCCCGTGCTCCCTTAGCCAGCCAAGTAAGCGCCTTCATGTCTGGTAAGCGCCTTAACTGCAGGACCGTGTCGGCTTAATTTGTAACATGTATACAAAACAATGGAGCTGTGATCCGTAACGTCATTCACCACACATTATCACACTTCCATTTGGTATCTCTGCAATTCTTTAGATGTTCACTTTGAGGTCCATTGATCGCACCGTTTTAATTGTCGGCGGGCCTGTGCTGGTCACGTGGTACAGATAACTGCTTGTTGTAATAGTGTATGTATGCTTGGGAATTACGCATCAAGACAAATCAAAGAAAATACCTATTAATTGAATAAACATCTCTGAAGGTGAAATTCTTGAGTAAAAGATGTCACCATTATTTTAATTTTGTAAAGTCTTTGAACCAAACCGACACTGCTTGTCAATTTGAATACACATGCCAGTTTAGGGCCGAAAGACATGTCGACTATCCCAAGGGCTGAGTTCAGCCAGACCGAGCGAAAACAAAACGTTCGCTACACTGGTGTGTGCGCTTCACGATAAACCAAATGGACACTACGGACACCAATCAAATAGTTCGCGAACGTTAGGAAGAACGTTCGTTGGCTGAACTGAGGAAAGCTCGGCGTAATATACGTCACGCTTCAGAGTCAGCTGACACCCACGTGTCAAGAGACATCGTTGCGGACATGAACAATACGATTACATGGAAGTAAATCTTGATGTAAATGTGTAGAAAAACAATAGTTGTTTGCATCAATGAATACCTAACTGCAGTTTCGTTATTTCCTTTGTCTTTGTTAATTTTGTAGCTATGGTCGAGAGCACGCACTGAGATCGCGATCGCAGGAAATGAACATGCAGTATTTATACAAATTGCAGTTAAACGTACACTGAATTAGTTTACAATAATCATGTTTGTTAGATAATGCTAGATATGTATTTGTTAAACTGTGAGGTGACAAGCATTTAACACGACGCTGAAATCAACAGCAACAACATGGCGCAAATTATGAAATTGTTGGGGGTGGGGAATTGATGGGGTTTTTTTTTTTTTTAAAGATTTACCCCCCCCCCCCCAAAAAAAAAAAAACCCCCCACAAAAACAACCCCAACATGATTTGATGGATTGAAGGCAAACACTTAACTGTTTTCAACCTACTACCCCACTTCTTTTGGCTTGATTTTTTTGTTATAATGATGCTATATATGTAAGCGCCTTAAAAAAATCCTGGGGAAAGGCCTGCGTTTACTAAATTTTTTAAACGTGACAGCCCTAGTCAGAGGTGAAGTCATGAAAACCACAATATTTCAATACACAGTTGGGACTCCCACTAGCATTAACAACAAAAGAAAAGAAAAACACCCCAAAACAATAATAATAATAAAGAAAAGAAATAATAAATGCTGTGGGAAAAACAGTCAACATAGCATTTTCCACGGTAGTTTTGAGAAGAGTTTTTAATATGTCAGTGTTACAAAAAATAAATAAAAGCCCCACGGCAAAATAAAGGCCATAATATATATCAAGGTTTTTGCCAGAGGGTAAAACGGGTATGCGCCATACTCAACAAATTTTCTGAATTTTTTTTTTTTAATTACTCTAATTATCATAACCCATTTTCTTTCTGGGGGAGGACCCCCATACCCCTTGTTGGCTGTGGTTGTATTCAATTCGATAGCGCCATACCCAAACAAACATTTCTTTCTGGCAGAAACACTGTGTATACATACGTACGTACCTACGTACCTACATACATATAAATAAATAAATAAAAACACCGCGATAATCTACAATGCATTGCCGATTGCCATGGTTATTAGTAATTGGCAGCGTTCGAAATAAGCGCTTGTCCGTTTGTCCCGACAAGTGGAAATTTACACGGACAAGCATAATGTACCTTAGTGGTTAGGCCTATCCGTTGGACAAGTAAAAAAATTTGTTAACAAAGCAGTATCATAATTTTTAGCAATTGTACTTTTAAAAAACACGAAATCAGTTGTGTCGCATCGCAAAATATTCTACAAATATCGTGTTTCAGTTAAATAAACATGGTCTTGATAACATAATTGATTGAAACATATTTTATTGCATATAAGGTACAAATAGATTGGGCACAAGGTAACATAATAGTCTTAGCTCATGAATAAATCGGAATACCTTGGAGTTGCGATCGAGTTCCGAATGCCCAACTCGGAACGTCTCGGCCGACATAAATAATGTATTTGATCGACACATTATATTCAATACCATTAGTATTTTAAAAACAGGAAGAAAAAAAGTTTATTGTTTTGTTGTTAAGTTTAAAACGAAGTAGTTGCCGGTTTACCACAAATGTGAAACTCAATTTTTCTTTGATTTTTTGTGCATTACTGATTACATCATCGGTAATGTGATCAAACGAAAACCTGTTAGACGGGTTAATCTAAGAATAAAAATATATTAGTTAAAATGTATTGTTTTATTATTTAGGTGTAACTTATATTTACATATATCTCTGTAGTGAATTTTATGAAATACGTTACTTAAAAATGTATGACAAAACAAAATTACGATCAACAAACCTGTGAAAAGTCGAAATAATCTCGATCACGTGGTTTCTTGTTGATTTGTTATTAGAACAAGTCTGGAAATAAAGGCCCGTTCTATATCAATAAAATTTAAAATATGGCTTGTCTCCCCACCACAGAGGTTGTGTCCACCCACCACTCCAGATACCGTTCCTACAAGCCTAAATGAGTGTCTAGTCATGGACGTTGCCCGGTACAAATGTTTCATGCAGTACGTTTTAAAATGCATATTTAGTCTTTTTTTTTTTTTTTTACCATATCATGCACATGTACTTGAACTGTTACTAGAACTCCTTCACGTTTTCCCGGGAAAAGTGTTTCCCCATGTCTATTAATAGGCCCGAAGAAGCCTATTGATGCTTTGCGAATGGCTCAACGACCAACACATCCTTTAACATAAATTTTTAACTTTAGGCCTACCCTTCAAAACTGGGATGAATAATCTAGTTGCATTGTGTTTAATTAATGTAAATTGTACCTCTGAAACCGCACGGACCCGCAGTTAGCAGTCGTCATTTATGGCAGAATATTACCTTGGACGAGACTCTGGGTTAGTTTAGTAGTTGTCACTACGGTACGTTCACCTCAGCTGGTGTTGCGTTTTTGACAAATGTCAATTAATTAAGCAACCAAAGTTAAATGGAAACTTTTATTTTTAAGTAAGTAAAGTACTGGCTTTGTTATTATAAAGTTATTTGAGTTGCCAACATGATTGGAATTTGTTTACATCTCGTAAGCTTTTCGCAGTGACCAGACAATCATGCATTTTATTTTTTCGTTGTTAATTCGTGGAAAGTTATCGACTGTATTTCATTTTCAAATGAAATTGCAACATGTCAAAGTCCGACAAAACGTCAACTTGTTTGATGATGAAAACGCACCTCACCTCCTAAGCCATGTGCTTATAAATTGCATCATTTTATCCACATATGATTGTAGCTGTTATTTGACAGTTTGATTACTTTTGGCATATTTAGTAGTGAACAGAATACAACAAAGACTTTTACCTCAATCCAAACCCCTGTAAACTGGATTGGCCCCATTTGGCCCATGGGTTTAGGCTACGGTTTAGGCTACTGTTTAGATAGATTCACTGCATCATATAAACTTTTACGTACTAGTATATGTAACAGTACATGTACATGATTAATAAAGGACAGCAGTAACATTATTTTAACATTTGGTTACAGGCACATTTTCATTTATGACAAAACAATTATTTCTAGGCCTTCAGCGGAAAGTGAAAGTTGAAAACCAGTGACGAGTTCTGAAGGGAATGTGCTCAAGAACAACTGTTTTTCATTGATCCTAAACAATTTTTTTTTTTTTTAATGACCGTTTTTTCACGCTGAAAGTATCTTGACTGTAAAACATTCGACAACTTATTGCAGTCACCTGAGTCACAAAATTACATGCAATCTGAAGTGAAGAGTAATAACCAAATTGTTTTAAAAAGAAAAACCCAGGGTTTTAACTTTTCATTCTACATCCACCTCCTGCCCTACATAGATGGACAAGTGGAAATATTGGCGGATAAGTAGATTGTGGTATACTTGTCTGGTGGACAAGTAAAAAAAATTTTTTTTTTCTATCACTGATTGACATTATTGGCCTTAGAATCGCCCACTGACCGGATGGGGTCAACAGATACAATTGCCCGCGGCAAAAATCTTGGATCCGCCTAACGGCCTTGGTATTGAACTTACGATCATATTGTAAACACACGTGTTAGCCGTGTGAATCCCAATATTTTAATAACTTTAACCGGTAATGCTTACTAAATCGTTTCATTATGGACCTCCACCCTCAACACCACTCGCCACTGTTCAGGCACGGCGGAAGCAAGGAGACATGAAGTGGGGGTGGGGAGCTAATTGAGATCTACGGTTAGGGGACATGCTTAAGATTTACTACCAATAATATATTTTTTTTATTGCCCACTGTCGGGGCGTAAACAATTTAATACACGCGATTCGTCATTGTGATACCAAACCATTCACCCGAGTCCTCAATAGTGGGTAATACTAATACAACCGTGTCCGGTGTATCGGCGCACTTGGTATTTTGCTTGAGTATGCTTAGGAAGTTGTCATGTTGTCGGAGATTTTAACGAATTAAAGTTCAATTCCTTTTTCAATGGTTAATCAAGTATCAACATATTTATTGTTAAGGGTGCAATTAATTGTGTTTTTTTTAGAATTATCAATAATTATGTAATAATTTCAAAATAAATCATTCACCTATTTTCGTATATATAAACGCGAAGTAGGTCATCCTTATTGATATTAAGAATGTTAAAACCAGTCTAAAAACACCTTTCCCGCATTTTAAAAATTATAGTAAACAGTATAAATGTAATTATTTTTGTTGGGTTATTTTTTTTATTTAAACCGAAAAAGAAAACACAGGCAAATGCAAACAAAACGAAACTTTTACACCTTAATTGACAGTCATTCCAGTTCACAATTGTCACATTGTTATAAAAAATAAAAGCGAAATAAGATCCACGTGTGTGCACAATCTACCCGAGAAAAATAAAATCCATGTAGGAATCTTAACCATGCATGACAATGAACATGTATGCATCTGCAGTACTGTGCCACTCGAGAAAACGATTCCGAAACTGATCATGAGATGGGTCATATGTGATCGTTCGTTTTCATAGTAATATTTTTAACAAAACAAAACAAAAAAGTACTAAAATAATTCTGGGACAATAGTGTAGCGTTTATGGGCTAAAAGTGAGGGCATGGGCGGTTTATAAATAGCGGGGTCAACGATCTACATCTACTGCGCCGAATCACCGGACATGCAAATCGTTTTGGATATAAGGGGGTGCCTATATTTATGCACCATTTTAAAATGTTTATTTACTACAGATATAAAACAGTTTGTAGTGTATTTCAGATTATGCACTTCTTCATTGGTGAGAGACGCATTTTATTAAATATTTCACAATGTTCACATAGAAAATGGTCCCTGAAAGCTTAGGTGCGCCGATACACCGGACAGCACTGTACTAATAGTAATAGGCCTACGAGTCGTGTGTACGACACGCCGAATGTCGAGTTCATGCTCGGAACGGCAAGAAGTCACCTATTATTTAACTTAAAGCATAAAGAAGTTTGGTAACATTTTAATATTTTATAATGCTTCATCGTACCGTAAAAATGTCGAACCACCAGCTAAATTACCATTTAATTTCAAGTACGGCTACAGGAAGTGTGTACGAAATATACTTCCGGAAGACACGTATGGCTACTTCGCACCATGTCGCCCAACTTGCGAATGCTATTTATGTCATTTGCAGACGGCTCGGATGTTTATCGTGCACATGCATTTATCGTTGGGATAATATAGTATGTTCATTATTACCTTCACACCTAGCGCATACAAAGAAACGTCCTTCGTTGATGCAGAAAGTATTATGGCATTATAAAATGGCGGATTTGTTGCACAGACATTTCCCACAATGCAACAAAGCGGAAAGGCGGAAGTAAAAACTGAAACGCAAAAGATTTGTTTTTACAACAAGGGAGGCAATTTCGCTCTTCTATTTTATTGGATATCGTGAATTGACTGGTACTTGAAAACTAGTTATAACTACCATATAGAGTGTGGTAATAACCGGTTACGTCTGGGTTTTTTTTTTTATCCGGACGCTATTGTAAGCGAAACTGATTGAACCAGGTTGCCGAGTTTACGGTCTGGGTCAGCGGCAGTGTCATTCCGCCAAGATGGCTTGCGAGGGGGCCTGTTTGAGGTGCAGAATAAAATAAAACTGCCACGTATAATACTGGAGGGGGGGGGGAGATGGTGTAGGGCGGGGAAGGGGGGATAAACACATACAGGTTTAATCTATAATCCGCCCATCATTCTATAATAATGTTGGGGTGTGGGTTGTTGTTGGGGGTTTTTTTTGTTGTTTTTTTTCAGTTTGGTTTGTGTGCAATATACAAAATCAGTCAGCTCAGAAATAAATAACTTGTAGTAAATTCCATGGTATGAAAAAAGGGCGTTCCCCGTGGGGACGGACTATGTTAAACAGGCCGATAAGGGGTAGGGTGTGGCGGGGGGGGGGGGGGGATATCGTGCGGGTTTTTTTTCCTATTTTATATAAATATAGATTAAAATGTGACTAAAGACATGGCCATTTCACTAGAGAATTAAACCTTATAAACCAGGAGTCAATTTCACTAAACATCGTAACTTAGGCCTACATCTGCTAATAGCAGTTATACTGGCCATACGTTTACATGTGTTTGGCATGCAGTTTACGTAGACAAATTCAGGGCCGTACCCTGACCAAAATCCATGGGGGGGGCACTAAATTTTATAAATAATTTTTAACATACTATAAAGATTAAACATTTCTATGCTATTACTGGAGATATATAAAAAAAAAAAGGATAAGATTCTCGGGGGGGGGGGGGGCAGCTGCCCCCCCTGCCCCCCCGGAGGGTACGGCCCTGAAATTACATCATTGTGAAAGATGGAGCATCTTAGGGACAAAAGAAAATGTAATAATTGTATTTCAGACTATATTTGCGATATTTTTAAGAGGAATAAGAGTTGTGGTTTAATCGTAGATTTACGTTTACGTACAAAACTAGGCTTACGATGTTTTGTAAAACTGGGCCCTGATACTGTAACTATAGTACTGTCGGAAATAGAATAAAAATGATTTTTGTCGATTAATTCTTACATATTAAACTGACAAGTAAATATTGTGTAAATACCCATTCAATGATACTTTACCTAATTTAGCATTTACTTGTTTGGGCTCTCACTGATGTACACGGTGGTGTCAATTACATTTACCCTTAAACAAACTTTTAATGTAAAACTGCAAGTTAACTGATTATTTTGAAATGTAGCATAAATTATTAATTATGACAAGCATATTTACTGAATATAAATTCAATATACTGAATATAAATTCAATATAAGTACATTAGAAATTTACACAATCTTGCAACAATTTAAAGGTGCTATACAATGCGAGCTGTGATAAAGATTCTCCAATAAAAAAGTATTTTCTACCAGTAGATAAAATTATTTCCTATAATCATTTATGGGCATATTGTTAAAGGTTTCTTCTTTAAATGTTAAATCAAAAGTTTATTTAAAAAAAAAGAAAAAGATTTGCAATAGCTGTCATTGGGTAACATTGAGATAGCACCTTTAATGCCGGTAGGCCTATAATGGATCGTTATAATGGCTCTTGACAGTTTTGCTCAAAAGTTACTTAAATATGACTACAAATATTTAGTTTTGGAGAGGGATAGGGGCAAACCATCATTAGAAACAGTCCCTCACATATTGTAACAGCAATGAAATTGACACGTTGACCAAAATTTGTTATAGTGTGTTCCAATTAAGTGCACAAATCACCTTTTCACTGACATTTTTCTTTTAATTTCAAGAATAAACACCACCATGAACATCAATGAGCGCCCAAACAAGTAAATGCTACATTAGGTAAAGTATCATTAAATAGATATTTACAAAATATTTACTTGTCAGTTTAATATGTAAGAAATAATCGACGAAAATCATTTTTATTCTATTTCCGACAGTACTTTAGTAATATATTCTCGCAGAAATCAGCGAAGATTGTCGAAAACTAAATCGGAAATCAATGACTACATGTTTAGCACGTGCATCACGCTCAATGCCATCCATCCACTGCTAAGAATTTCCTGACCGAATTGTTCAGGTTAGGTCTGAAAGGATAGGTCTGAAAGGATCCTATCGATTTGTGTTATTCGTTTTGTAAATATTCTTTGCCATTTTAGGGGCATTTCATGGTATTTGGTCCGTGACTATGAACATAACAAGCATTACATTTACGTGAAAACGTTACACCATATGAAAGTAAACATCATAAGGGTCTTGAATATGTAACATTTAGACCTGTACACTACATTAGGGAGACTTTGTAAGGAATTTTTTGCCAAAACCTAAAAGAAAAAGTGTGACGGACGTGACATTTAGTTTTTCAATATCTTTATTAAAAATCCACAATGAAGAAAATCTTTACTATAGATATAGAAACCTGCATACCCTTGTAACTTCTGCAGGAATTTTTTAGTCAAGAATTATGTAATTAGTTAACTGATTTTTATAACTAATTTGAAAAGGCACGTCCGTCACGTTTTTGATAATAAAAGTTTATTTTTCTGTAAAAGTTATAAAGTAAAAAAAAAAACCTCGTGTATTTTTAAACTTTCTTTATCTGTTTTAAAAGATTGTGAATTTAAGTTTCAAGAATTTCATGAGAAATTGATGAAATTTGAAAATACTTTTTGTGACGGACGTGACATTTATGTGTTGGACGTGACAAAAGAATTTAAATTAACAAGACTGATTAAACATATGGAACATCTTTACCACAGACATATAAATCTTCATACCCTTGTAACTTGTGCATAACATTTTTCTGTCATGAATTATGTAGTTTGTTATTGATTTTTATAACATTTTTTTTTTATAATAAAAGTTACTTTCTACTTCTTTATTTGCTTTAAAAGATTATAATTAAATTTTCTTTGCGTCTATACATTTTACGGCAATCTTGATTTGGTCCAGAAGTGCTTACCTTTTTTCGTTCATTTAAGAATTGACCTCAGTTATTTTTTGGTCCATGCAAGTATTAACCGAAAAAACGATGTGCACACTTTGTATGACCCTCTACGCTACGCAGGTCATACAAAGTGTGCACATCGTTTTTTTTTCGTTTCATACTTGCATGAACCAAAGCATAATTGCGGTCAAATCTTATAATTAAATTTATATGCATACTTTAACAATACATAACTGAATTTATTTTGTTTAGCTTTAAATACGCCTCTAGTATTGTTTATGTAAACTTCATTGATACTTACGCCGCGTAAGAATGCGAACGTTCATTCATTTTTGTAAATGACGTCATTTCCTCTAGCTGCTGTGCATTTTTACGAATCATGTAGTTATATTAGAAGGAATTGTCTTATTCGTGTTTAGTTCATATTTTATGAAAGTGAACGAAGGGAATGTGTCTAACATTTATGCTGTCGGTGGAACCGTTTAATTTTCGCCAACAGCTGTTGAGCATCGCTTATAAGTAAGTTACAGGCGTGAAGTTTCTTACATGATTTCTTTCGCCAACGACCGAGTCTCATATGATTAGCGAAGAGGTTTTTTTGTTCATGTTGTGGGGTTTGTTTTAAAAATCAATGCGTATAGATCCATGTCTACTCTGCTATAGCATTTTTCCATTAATTTATCGTATACATTTTTTGTAGCTTTCACGTGTATTTTCTTCAAAATATCTAAATATGATGGGCTTGTTGCACAAAAGTAGTGCGAGGTTGGGGGGAGGGGGGGGGGGTGCGGGATCATCGAGATGAATGAAAAAAAAGTAAGCACCTCTGGACCAATCAGATTGCCGTAAAGTGTATAGACGCAAAGAAAATTTAATTGTATCTTGATGAACCGAAAAAAAAGCCACGCCTACACGAGACATAAGTATCAATGAAGTTTACACAAACAATACTACATGCGTATTTAAAGCTAAACAAAATTCAGTTATGTATTGTTAAAGTATGCATATAAATTTAATTATAAGATTTGACCACAATTATTTTTTGGTTCATGCAAGTATGAACCGAAAAAACGACGTGCACACTTTTGTATGACCCCCTACGCGGGATCATACAGTGTGCAAATCGTGTTTTTTCGGTTCATACTTGCATGAACCAAAAAATAATTGTGGTCAAATCTTAAGTAAATTTAATTTTGAAGAATTTCTTGTGAAACTGATGAAATTTGAAAAAAATATTTTTGTGACGGATATGACATTTTTTTGTGTGACGGACGTGACATAAGAATATATAAATATATATTTTGATTGATTAAACATATTGAAAATCTTTACCATAACATATACACCTTCATACCCTTGTAACTTGTGCATATAATTATCTAAAAGTTCTAAAGTTAAAAACAAAACCTCATGTATTTTCCTACTTTTTTTTGTATCTGTTTTAAAATATTGTGAATTTACTTTAAGAATTTCATGTGAAATTGATGAAATTTGAAAATAATTTCACGTCCGTCATGGTAGCTTTATTGATTTAATAATTGATTATTAAATTATATCAACTGTCTATTTATGTTCTCTGCATGTCATTTTAAAACATAGTAACCTAACAAAATAATTATTGGAATATAAAATATAAGATATAGGAGAGCAGAGTTTATAGGTTGAACTTGCACAAAAATTTCTTGTACCCAAATGATGTCACGTTCGCCACTCATTAACATGTACGTATATCCAAAGCTATAACTACAAAACTTTGGGTGAAGTAAACAATCTCTTACATGGTTTCTATTAATACAAAATGTAAAAAAATATATACAGATGTTCCCATGGAAACAGTTTTATGGTGTCAAAATGTCACGTCCGTCACAAACAATATTTTCATTAAATAGATAAAGTTGAAGTTAATTTAGCAATCACGTAATTTGTTTTAATGAATAATGGATTAAGTTGGAGAATCATGAAACATAATTAACTCGAAATAAATAATACATAGATGGTTTTCTTTTATGTCAGACAGTAGTCCAGGAACATTAGTGTTTAATCCGGAAATAAATAGTACTTTGATGGGGTTTTTTTCAGGATAGATGCAAATCATCATTAGTAATAACATCATTAGTAACAACATATCACGTACCAAAGACTATGGAAAAGATAACTCAACAAAAATTAAATATTATATATTTAATACAAAAAACTAATATATATAATATATATATATATATATATATATACTACTCAAAAGAATTTAAGGGTCAGACGATATTTTCGACATTTTCTGAATGTCAATTATATTAGCTAGACCATAATGTCACGTATGGTATTGTTCCATTTTGACGAAAGTGGGTCTAAGCAACCCATAAATGAATTAAAATCCACTGTCATTGACACTGTCGATTAGTTCTAATGGCGAAAACATGCTTACATTTGCACGTAAATTAGGGCGAAAGCGAAAGGTCTGCTAAGTGCCCATAACTTGCTTTTTCACAAAGCGCTTCATTTGCACGCTTTGCACGTGTATCCCAATGCGGAATTTTCGTATAATTGGAGCTTGCGTTCGTGTACGATGCACACTCCAAATTCGACAATGGTACGACTTCAACTGACTATCGAAGATCGAGGAAGGGCTATTGCTTGGCTTCAGGATAGCAATACGCAAAGAAATGTTGATCTGAGACTTGGTGTCAGTCAGAGTGTCGTTGGCCGACTGTGGCAACGGTACCAAGCAACGAATTCTGTTCGAAATCGTTCACGTTCGGGAAGACCCCGAAGCACTACAAATAGAGAGGACCGCTACATCACCAATATGGCTCTACGTCAACGCACAACCACTGCACGCCGATTACGTGACAATCTGCGGACTGCGACTGGAACTCGAGTGTCTGATCAAACCATACGCAATCGTCTGAGAGCCAATAATCTACGCTGCCGTCGCCAGGCTGTTCGACCACCACTCCTACCACGTCACAGAACGGCCAGACGTCACTGGTGCACGCTTCATCTGCGGTAGCAACGTGTTCAGTGGGGTCGAGTGATGTTCACTGATAGTCCAGGTTTAGTCTCCAGTTCAGTCCAGGTTTAGTCTCCAGTTCAACGACGGTCGGGTTCGTGTCTACAGACGTCCTGGAGAGCGCTTCGCTGACGTTAACGTTAGACAACGTCACGGTTCGGTGGTGGCAGCGTCATGGTGTGGGGCGGCATCTCTATCCACCACAGGACCCCCCTCTATGTGGTGGATAGTAATCTGAATGGAATCCGCTATCTGAATGAGATTATCCGGCCGTTGGTTCTCCCAGGCCTTCAGCAGATTGGCGGCGGGGCAGTTCTGCAGGATGACAATGCCAGACCCCACCGCGCCAGGGTGGTAACGGACTTTCTCAGACAAGGTATCGCCAGGATGGATTGGCCAGCATATTCGCCTGACTTTATATAATATAAAAAAAAATATATATATATATATATATATATTAATATAAAATATATATATATAAAATATAACTCTTCAAAAGAAGAAACGCAAAACCACATTGTCGTAACATTTGGAGAATTGATTTAATTATTGAATGGTGAGTCCGATAATTACCAAATGTTGCAGGATTGTTCACAATTCACTCTAGTCCATTG